>NC_054701.1:88301567-88568105 GCF_016097555.1 Gigantopelta aegis
GTATTTATATCCGTAGTGTTTATGTCGATTGATATGCTGCAGGTAGGAGTTTTAGCCACATATGTTACTATTGTCGTCTATGGGATTTGATTTGGTAGTATACACCCTATACCATATTTGAGCATCTCTTGTTCTGAGAATACTTACTCCAGCATACTGTTATTTCAGATTGTCTCCTAATATTAATCACGAGTGATTAGTTATCTTCTGTTGAATTTGGAACGCTATGCTAGTAACATCTAAATCTCATTGAAATCACGTTAATTTCTGTAGGTGAATATTTATATCTTGTTTTTAATTTCCATGCCTGAGCTGACTATTCCTTCACGAACTACATCCAGTAGGATACTTGATTGTTCAGTTTCTGCAAGATGTTCGAGATTCAAAATTTGATGCAGTTTAAAAATGTTTGAATATTCTATTTGAAATTTGATTCGATCAGAAATTTGAGATTCGCAGGGACCTAATTAATAAAAAAATTACTATGTTGAGTTGACCAGAAATTTATGAAGTGAATTTCTGAAGTTGTTTGAAACATTATTTCTAGATATGTTTGACATCCAATAGCCGATGATTAATGAATCAATGTACTCTAGTGGTGTCGTTAAACAAAACAAACTTCTTATTTCTAGATATGACAGAGGTAGTTTGTGGAGGGGCGTTATAGACAAATTGACAGGTTCCAATTCATATTGGTTTCTTATGGTACTCCTGCGGTTCACAATCATCTCCAGTGGCCTACAGTAAACAACTGATTGATAACAGAATGACTAATACCTCATAAGTTGTACTACTCTCTAGTGTGTGATACTTGTAGGCAGCTAGAGAAGTGTGGGAGGCCAGTGGTAAATATATTGTGATTGATAACAGAATGACTAATACCTCATAAGTTGTACTACTCTCTAGTGTGTGATACTTGTAGGCAGCTAGAGAAGTGTGGGAGGCCAGTGGTAAATATATTGTGATTGATAACAGAATGACTAATACCTCATAAGTTGTACTACTCTCTAGTGTGTGATACTTGTAGGCAGCTAGAGAAGTGTGGGAGGCCAGTGGTAAATATATTGTGATTGATAACAGAATGACTAATACCTCATAAGTTGTACTACTCTCTAGTGTGTGATACTTGTAGGCAGCTAGAGAAGTGTGGGAGGCCAGTGGTAAATATATTGCTCCTAATGGTGCTGTGATGAGGACGTCAATTCTCGGAATTCACCAGTACTGGAACACAGATGCTGTTGTTGCCAACACTGTGAACATCTGTAAAACAACACATTACGACCCAAGGTAGATACTTTATAAAGTAGATAAGCAACTGCCCCCACCCACCCCAGTGCTGGAACAAATCTCAAATTTTGGCAAAAATTATGAGAGATATTTGAGCAAAAGGAGCTGGTCTGAAACCGTTCTACCATGTATTTCCATCACTCTACCCACAATTTTTATTTTTTTATTTTTTTATTATTCACCTTTCCCTATTACGAAAAAGCCTACCTTCTATCCAGGGTGGAAACAGAGGACAGGTGGTCAACAGGACTCAGGAAGTTGTATCAGCAATTATTATAGAATATTATAGAATTCTACCCACAATATCCATGTAAAATTGTCTAGTGATTCGTTTGCAACCCTATATAGCTGTTTGGCAGTAATGCTAATATGAATAAATGTGGTTATCCAGATTCTGGAATTTTCATTTAATCAGCCTATGTTTAAAGTGATCAAAAGGAAAGGAATATTTGTTAACAACACCCCAGCACATTTTAAACTTACAATCATTCATTCATTTCAACTTATTTTTGTGCTTATATTCAATTACGGTTCAAGCACATTGTCCTGGGCACACACTTCAGCTATCTGGGCTGTCTGTCCAGGACAGTGGTTTAGTGGTTAGTGGTTAGTGAGAGAGAAGAGGGTGTAGTGGTCTTACACCTACCCACTGAGTCGTTAAAACTGACACTGGGTGGGAACCAGTACCGGGCTACGAACCCTGTACATACCAGCCTTATGTCCGGCGGCTTAAAGGAGACCGGACACCAAATCATATATACGGCGTAATGAATTGTTTGCCGTCATAAACCACAACATGCAACTACCGCACTCCCCTTAGTGACTAAGTTAAGCGTGCCAGTCTTGGTTGGGTTTTTTTTTCCGCCGATCTCCGATGTTTTCCGGAAACTGTCGACAATTGATGAGCTAGACCCGTGACGTCATCGATGAGAGGAAAACTGAAGAAACTACCAAGCAGCATGGACGAACTTAGCGATTCGAGTGACGAAGAACTGTGTCCAGCTTGTGCTAATGGCATCAAACCGTATCAGTTTGAACCACTTATCAGAGACTTTGTCCCTAATCCTGGAAATGTTGTCTTAGACGAAAATTTTGATGAATCAACTGCAGACGAAGACGAGGAAGCCACACGGTCATAGACTAGCATACAAGCATTTTTTTAAACATAATTTTTTATGACATTTTTAATGTAAACTGAAGCAAATGGACCTAATTAGAAGAAAAGCACACAAAATGTAATAATATTTCATCATAAATCTTGTTCAGCATAGATGTAAATATGACACGTCAGTGGATATTCCAGAGGCCGATTTCGCAAATTTGCAAAAAGCGTCCCCTCCTCACCAAAGCAAGATATAATAATTTAACAAAAAACTTTGTTCTCTTAACTAGTTACCCTCCAAGTTTTAATGTGTTTGGTTAAACCGTGTATTTTTAATTATTAAGAAAATGTGTTACCAGTCTGCCGAAACTGTCCACAGCCGGGTACAGAAACACAGAAATGTTGGAAAATATACTGTTGCCACATACTGACAATCACTTTACAACTAATATGTCTTATCGACAATATTATTATGTAATTTTTGCATTTATGAATATAAAATACAACAGGCCCATAGGAACTGGGGAGGGGCGGGCCTAGGGGCTTGTTCTCCATCACACACTCTAGGAAGAAAATGTAAGTTTTAAATTTTCACTAGTTTGCATAAATAAAGACGATATAAAGATAAAAAATCTAGTTTGTATCCCTCACTAGAGACTGTATCTCCCCCCCCCCCCCCCCCCCCCCCCCCCCCCCCCCCCCCCCCCACACACATACTTCCTTTTATCTTTATGATTTTGTAATCATGATTTCAAACCAACTGTTTCAGGTAGTTTGCTCCACATACTGACATAAAACACATTTGTTATATATTGGAATAAAATTAAAATAATTACAATATATCCAGTGTTATTTTCTTTAATCATTCATGGAGGAAGAAGGAAGTCCTGATGAAAATATATTACAGGTCAAATATATTACAGGTAAAACAAAATAATATATGATGCTTATTCCATGTGGTAACTATTGTTAATTTTGCTTTAAATTGCTAGATGCCAAAAGTGATTAATTATATTATTTTATGGTAACAGTCGAAAATTAGACGACCAATTGTTTCAACCTTGTGAGCTTTTCTTTATCACATTAATTTTTGCCATTGTAACCAAAATCTGATGTAGAGTTTATACCCAGTCTGTCAGTGCCCCCCCCCCCCCCCCCCCCAACCCCAAGTTATTCCTACAGGCCTGTAAAAACTAAATATATTCAAAGGAGTATATTGGGTGGTTATAGGTTTGAAATGGGTTTTTTTTATTGAACATTTTATTTCATGCACTTTTATAAATTTTAAACAGCAATTATGTTACTATAATCTATCGAAAAAATCAAACATATATATATTAATTTCTGAGATTTTTTTAGTACATACATATAAGTTTACCCTCCGCACCCTCTGGTAGAAACCCAGGGTAGGTATTAAAATAATTATTTGGTGTAGAGTATTTTTAATATGACATACAGAAAGCATTGAAAAGTACAATTTTATTATGCTTTAATAATCGACACTAGCTTTAAAATTATTTAACCATCATTCCTTCTGGCCAGAGTACATATGTTGTTCCTGCCACAAGTGTTAGCATTTTAATTTTAATGAAAATATACTGAACTGACGATAAACATTGTTAACTAACGTAATAATTCACGTTTTGAAGGTATTTTATTATGAGGTTAACAAACCAACTAGATCAAGAAACATTAGTATGGAGTCGTTATGGGCTGTCGGTGAAAATTATGCGTCCATGTTTTAAAACAACTTTCGGGGTTTTTTGGAAATCGAAACCATGATGTTGGCCGTTTCTTGGGATGCATTGCTGTTACTGTTGCAGTTAAACACTGCGCAGTTAACCATCATATAATTACATCGACAGTATATAATAACACTAATTATCTTGTAAATTAAATTTCCGATAAACCTGGAGACAAAAAAACAAAAGACGACTAAAAGGCACAACCAAAAAATCAACACGTGTACCGGTATTGCTTGGTAACTCTCACCGATGACGTTTTGCCTCGCTTTCGTTCAGATCTATGCATAATCCCGCCCACTTCTGTTTTTACCCCAAACCTAAGACGCGCAGCTGACAGGTGCCTCGCACCGAGCCGGGCGTTAGAGTAATGTGGTCTTTGACGCTAACTTAATCCATTACACACTACATGTCTTTTGGTGTCCGGTCTCCTTTAACGATGACGCCACCGAGTCCGGTAAATTTACAATTTGGTGTTTAACATATGGTTAGTTCAATGATTGATTCAAAGAATAAAATGTCTCACTGCCACCTACCAAAACGCAACAAGGGATTGTTCATAAACAGAAGACTGGGCAATTTAAATACTACAAATGTCATTATATATCAACAATTATTGGAGTTTTGTTTAAAGATAACACTAGAGCATTTGTTCAACGATAGCACCAGAGCACAATAATTAATTAATCATCGGCTATTGGATTCTGACACATTTTTCTCTTGGTAACAAGGGATCATTTATATTAATATTACATATCAATAAAAGCACATCTAGTTTTGACATTTTAAAATAATTTCATTTATTTTATAGATACACCTTTTTGTTGTCATTAAATGAAAGAAAAATTTCTGAAACACTACAATAAAATATTACAAACCTGTTTACAGGTGTCAAGCTTCCTGTGTAGCCGTGGTAACGGCAATTAGTTTGATGTTAAAGAGAGGTGAGCGGCATGTAAAATCGAAGGGCACGTACAAAGTGAAAGAAATCATCGAGGACAGCTACGAGATGGCTAGCAAGTGTTTGGAAACTGAGGAAGAGGTAATAGATACCAGCATGTGTAGTACCAGTGTTTCTTTTCAATTTGACCTAACTTTAAAGTAATGACATTTTCCACGAGATAGCCATCAAACGTTTGGAAACTTGGGAAGAGATAAAGGATACAGACTGTTTATCACTAGTGTTTCTTTTCAATTTAACCTCACCTCAAACTAATGGCATTTTCCTGGAGATAGCCATCAAGTGTTTGGAAACTAAGGAACTGGTCAAGGATACCAGCATGTGCATTACGAAATGTATAGAACTCTTCAGAATTCCACTAACAGACAACAATCTCAAGAGATTTCACGACCTGAACATATTCCTCTTCATATTAATGAAATATACCCATTACATATTTTGCCATCCATTTATTATAGCACCTGTAGTAAACTGCAATCTGTCTTACAAGGCATACCATTTATGATTGTTCCAGGCTTGTTTCACTGTAAATGTTTTATTAAAAGTACTGAGCTGTGTTAACTTTTACTTCTCTCACATTCAGAAACAAGAACTGAGGAAGTATATGACATGTGAGAATCTTTCTGACCTTATGCTAGATGAGAGCGGGAAGATTGGTTACACATACAAGTGTTTGGGGTCAGGTTTTTGGGCCTTGAAACAGAAGGATTTCAGGAAAGCCATGCAGTGTCTTGTTATGGAGGTGAGGAGTTTTACATCAAGAAACTTTTGCACATCATTGCATAAGACTGAATTTGGAAAGATAAATTCTGTTTATAGCATTGTAAAATACAGTTGAATCCCGTTGGCTCGAACACCATTGGGGCTAGAAAAAGTGTTTGACCCATCGGGTAGTTCGACCTAACCATTAGGTCAACATCGTGTAGGTGTAACTCGAACTTCATTTTTGGTTTCAGTGTTGCAGTGCATTCGACCTTTCCGAGTTTGACCCAATGAGATTCTACTGTACTTTTTATCTACGGTCGATGACAGTCACTTTTCACATCCTTGTTTCGTAGACAATAAATATAGTGTCACAGAATGACACAACTAGGTCTGCTCAGCAACAACAAGACACATTTCTTTTAAGATGAAACATTTAATATCATAAAAACACAAACAATTAATACATGTATACAATCAGTCCTTCAGTCTTTTTTAGTTACATGTTAACCATATGACTGGCATTTATGGTTCCACAATGAAGTCTTTTTCCCCTTTTATTCCTAGAGTGCATAGTGTAATAGTTTTCATTGAGCTGTTGGTGCAAACAAACACGTCAACTGTCACATATTTCAAAGTTAAGCTACACTATGAAACACATTGCGACTAATAATACACTAACAAACACAATAAATGCACATACATACATATGTATCCACACATATAGCATATCTTGCTGTAATTTCACTTCAAATCCATATTTAGTCAATTGTACAATTTTCAAATTATATGGTTTTCTTCATCAAACACAGTGCAATGTTTTGGTAATTGTCAAGAAAAAAAAATTCAATAACAGTTTGGCATTGGAATTTTCCAGCATGTAACCAGTTTATTGATATTGTAAGGAGGTGCCAAATGACGTCGTCTGAATACTGACATTATTCAAATTCAGAATTATCTATATTATTACAATGCTTTGCCACATTAAAATAAAAACTTACCTCGACTCCTGTGAAAATTGTTCCAAGTTCTATATTGAGCAGACAAAGCCATTTACAGGTTGACATGTTTTTATTTTTCATAATTTTAGACAAAATATTAAGTTTAAATTTTAAAAAATGACTACCATTCGTTAAATATATCATATCTAAAACATCACCATCCGTTATGTCGTCAACGTTAGTAGCATGTGAGGGGTGGGATGTAGCCCAGTGGTAAAGCAAATTGTTGATTGGTTGGCCTTCTATAATTGTTTGTCATCATTTTATTTAATCAGGCTGGTGATGCAGACACAAACTGTGCAGTAGCTGGGGCCCTGTTGGGGTGTAAACTTGGCCTGGCTGCGTTACCTAAGACCTGGGTGTCGAAACTGAAACATCGTGCTTGGCTTGATGAGAAGATCAACAGGTATGTCAGTGGTCAGTGTTATAAATGGCCTGCTGTGTGAACTCACCCATTGGGTTGTCATGCCACAATGTGAATAGATCAGGCCTTTTTAAGGGCCCTTATGGGCAACCTAGGGAGACATATCAACATCAGCTAGGTCTAATTAATGAGCTACTCTCGACTTACTAAATTCCAAAAATATACGTAGCTCCCTATCTTTACCTTTTGGCTGACTATTCAAAAATGCACCTAACTTCCTTCAACAAAATGCGCACCTATTCTCTTTGGCATAATCCTACGGGACATTCCAAATTCCATAGCACCATACCACCGTCTGCCTGTTACCGGCTCCGGTCAGGCTGCTGGTGCTCCCTTGCATCTGCCAGTGCAGGCGGTCCCCCCTCCTACCCACCCAAACCCTTTCTTGTCCTAGACAGAGGAACCAGCCGAGGCCAGCACCTGTGCCCAGGACAAGCATGCACTACAACAGTTTGCTCTGAATGTGCATGTTAATTCTCTTGAATTGAATTGATCTCACCCATTAATACATTCCAAATGGTGATGCTTCTGAAGGGTCTGCTTCATCTTTTATTTTCTCTTATTTCAGGTTTCTCAGTCTACAGACAGAAATGAGAGAGAAAAGTCTGAAGACTGATCAGTGTGTTAAGTGATTGGTAAATGTGGAAGTAAAACAACAGAACTGTGCAACTTGTCAAGTGATTGGTGGAAGTAAATAGTATATCTTTTGTATAACTTGTCAGGTGACAGATGGAAATAAAAAACAGATTTTCTGTGATTATAAAGTGACCAGTAGAAGTAAATAGTACTAAGACTGATGGAAATAAAAAGCAGACCTTCTGTGTAATTTGTAAAGTAACTAAAGTCATCAGACTAAAGACTGGTAGGTACTGGGTTCACATCCCAGGCAGAGTGAGTTTTAGCATCTCATTGTTCAGAGGTGCAAGACCACAACAGCAAACATCTCCCTCACTAACCTCTAACCTCCAACCGAGGTCAGATTGCTGAGGTGTGTGCCCAGAACAGCATGTTTCAACAGTAATTGAATATAATCATGAAAATTAAATACCCATCAGAAAACTCCCACTCCTTTATTGATATTTATTAGCATAGAACTAATCAAAGGGTAGGCTTCAACTTGAAAACAAATATGACTACCAGACAACTTTGTATTATCCATTCCGTTTGTTAAGTCCCCAGGCTTCCATGCACAAAGATGTCCATTGTTCTTGTTAAATGTTCACATTTTCTAGGAATGGTACTACCTCCCTTTTGGAAATCATGATGTTTGAGATTTGCCATTCCCTTTTAGTCTGTTCCACTGACTATCCATTATGGCATTTTCAAGTTTCCTGTTTATGGCTTTCCAAGTCAATGGTTATTGTGTTGCTACTTTTGTTTCAGATTCTCTTCTGAGATTATTTTTGTCTTTTACATTACTAGTTTTTACCTCTAGTGGATATCTATCTAAATCGGTTATGCATCAGAACACTTACATGTATACTAACCTATAGTTGTATATACGGTACTGTTATTTGTGTAAATATTAACTTTGGAAATATAATCATACTTTGTTTTATTTTACTCTGTAAATATCTGTAAATTTTTGTTATAATTACATGTGTTTTGTTTTCAATGAATTTCTTCAAGAACATGGCCATTCTTTCAGAATCTAAAGAATCTAAAGGTTAGAATGCCAAGTGACAAAAAGATGGCCATTCTTTCAGAATCAAAAAGGTAGAAGGCCTAGTGACAAAAAGACGGCCATTCTTTCAGAATCTAAAAGGTAGAAGGCCTAGTGACAAAAAGACTGCCATTCTTTCAGAATCTAAAGGTTAGAATGCCTAGTGACAAAATGACGGCCATTCTTTCAGAATCTAAAGGTTAGAATGCCTAGTGACAAAAAGACTACATAACAACAGGGAAGTGCAGACACAAATCCAGAGGGAGGGTTCTGCAGGTGCACCCCCCTAATACAGTGTTTAGCAGAGGAATACAATGAATGCATTGTATTTAGTTTTAGTGGTGGACATCTATGATCTAATTTCTTGATGGTCTTTGTCAGATTTCTGAAGACTGACATGAAAGTGGGCTATGAAAAAAAAAGCGGAACTTTTAAAATATTGGTGATTTGGTACTAATATTAATCCTAGGATTAGGGTTGTCATATAAACTAGTACAATGGATGTGATGCATGTCAGTCTATTTTTATACGCCCATCTATGATATGGTGTTGTCTGTCCATATCTTGCATACAGATGCATACAGGACCATCAAACCTCACATGTAGGAACAACTTGGGATGGTGGTGTGTCACGTTTTATTACTAGGTCATTATGACCTACTCTTCATGGTCTACTGCACATAACAGTAAATCCTTGTCCACACTATATCTTGCATACATATGCATACAGGACCATCAAATCTCACATGAAGGAACTACTTGGGATGGCGGTGTTTCGTGTTCTATTATTAGGTTACTGTGACCTGTTTTTCACAGTCTACTACACATAACAGTAAATCCTTGTTCAGATCGTATCTTACATACAGATGCATACAGGACCATCAAACCACATGTAGGAACAACTTGGGATGGTGGTTGGTCCAAAACAAACTTCATCTATCTTACTGCAAAAGATTCACATTATTAGACTTTAATCATACCCATAACATATTCATTAATATAGATATGGTTTTCCATCAAACTCCTGATGGGCGTATCAGGTACATCACCAGTACTCTTAATGAATACTGTAGGTGTCCTTTTCAAGTATTGCACCTCTCTCAAGAAAACTCTGCATCTGCCATGGAAGTATGATGCAAACATAGTCACCATGATTAATCTAATGAGATGAAAAATGGATACACATTGAGACATTTATTTTGTTCACATACAACATGGTGTAGGTTGTAGCTTGGTGAGGGAGCATTTGGCAGTGGTGCAATGTTTGTCAAGTTAATAGCTTCTTGTTAGTCGTTATAGTGCAGGCCTCCATGGTGCTGTGGTTAAATCCTCAGACAATAGGCTGGTAGGTGGGCCTACTGAGTTCTCCCGATACTGCCTCCCGCCCAGAGTGAGTTGTAAAGCCACTACACCGACTTCTCTCTCACTAACCATTTGTCCTGGACAGACAATCGAGATAGCTGTGCCCAGGACATCGGGCTTACACCTTAATTGGATATAAGCACAAAAATAACTACAGATGAGGTGATGGAAAAATATCCGCCTGGTCCCCCCCCCTCCCCTAACCCTAACCCCAAACCCAACACTAATTCTAATTCTAACCCTACCCCTAACTCTAACCCCTAAATCTAACTAAAAATAATAAAGGGGGGACCGGGCGGATATTATACCTAACTCTTACACCTGCACGGTTCGTCATTTTTAATTTTTTAAGCCACTACATGATAAAATACGTTTTTCAACTATGCACAGTGAACGAACACTTTGATTAATATTTTTAAAAGGAAAATTTCAATTTGTCAAGAGTAGTCACTTTACCTCTTTTTTTCCCCCATGATCGCTGACAGCACCTGATGTCAATACAGACAGGCAATACGTCCATACCAGTTGATAGTGTGTAAAATATAAATGTTCTAGAACATCAAGTGATTCTTAGTTAAAACAATTTATACACTCAGAATTATTTACAATTCTGAATGTACTAGGTCTACTATTCACTACAGTAGGGTCACAAAATGCCGAATACGTTTTGGAAATCGAATATAATAATTGAAAAAACCCACAAAAAACATTCTAGGAATAGGTGGCATGGAAGTCTTTAAAAATAAATGATTTGGCCGTGTTGAGCTGGCCTCAGATTACAGTTATCTTCCCATTTGGTTGTCCAAAATCCGGAAGTTTCACCGCGCAAGTAGTCTGCTGTTTGACTGTGATTATTTCATGGCAGACAGCTATGAAGTGGCAACTGTTTGACTGAAGTGACAGGGGATAGCATGTAGTTTGTAAACATGTGTAACTTGTTGACATTGGAGACTTGTTTGTGGTAATTCCGACCCATGCAAAAGTAGTGCTTTTTGTGTAAAATGGGTGTACTCCGGCCTGGTTTAGAGGGTGTGTCTGTTTAAACCAATATGCTGGGAGAAAGAGCTGGACAACAGGGGTTGTCCTTTTCAGGGTATGTGTCCCCCATGCAGGCAAAGGTACATACAAAACTTCACGGGCCTGCTGATATTAATAAAAATGTTATAGCCACTAAGGCTATATAGAAACATATAGCGAAATTAATTGTGGTCTGAGGCCTGATATAGTTCACACATTACACCGGTTAAATGCTTGATTCTGATGAAAGTATTATAACCAGAGAGGTGAAATTACACTGATTGATTGTGCATACCACAAGGAATATGAAAACTAATTTATTTATTTTCTAAATATTTTATTAAATTAAAAAACTTTTTTTTTGAATTTATTAAAAATTAAAATTAAAATTTTCAACTTTTAAATTTCAATATCCTCCAAAATAGCATAAAAATGACCCTCTGATGTTACTACAGGTTGTTGCAATATTTTTTAACAGTTTTGAGCTAATAATTTGGTAAAAAAGAGCAAAAGTTGGATTTTGTTAGTCAATATTGAGATTTTAATTTTTTTTACATATTGAATTTTAATGAGTTTCTCAATTATTGCAATTGGACAGAAGATCCAAATATAATGAATATATCACTACTAAATGTAATTAAACACTTTAAATAAATAGTATACAGTTTTTAACAGATTTAAGTACTCTAATAATACATTTCACCTACATTTATGTAAATTACACACTTCAGTCATTTTGTCAAAAATTGTCTTTTATCCTTAGAAAATCTAATAGGCTAATATTCTATGCTGTCTGAATGTATTTATTGTGTTCAGTAATCAGATGCTGGTATACTTGTCAAGTTTATTGCAGAAAATGTGCCAAAAAGGTTAACATTTGGCTTGTATACATATGGCAGAATAATCCATAATGCATATTCAGTGGTCATTACTACAAACATCCTTCCAATCAAGAAATACTACACTGAGGTATCCCAGACACTGGCACATGACTACACTTGTTAACAGTTATCAATGGGAAACTGAAAAATATGGTGCAAGTACCTCTTGGTAGGATTTATATCAGCATTTTGTGACAAAATCTTCATTTTCAAAGTTGTCGTCAACAAAAAAACATATTATGGTGTATACCTAAGTAATATCTGTAGGGCATATTCATATTAATATTGCATTTATATGGACTGTTTTGCCTTTTACAAAGTGGCTACATGTCTAATACAGTAAATGAAGTAGATTAAGTAAATACAGCAGGTCAAAATTGAATATGAGGCCTATCATGTCTAATTTTCCCTGAAAATTAGTGTGTAAACATTTGTTGCAAATGGCCCCTATTTTGTGACTTTCACCATCCCTCTGACACATTTCTAATAATGTATCATGAATTCAGTCACCATATCTTTACTAAGCCTCCACTTATCATATCTAAAATGCAAAATTTTACAGTTTTAGATTTATTTATTTTTCAAAAATTTAAATTTAAGTTTAATATTTCATTAAAAATGAAGTAAAATCTAATGATTGATTTTTTTTCCTTTAAATATTTCAAAATCTTTCCAAGACAACACTGTGCAGATAGAACATATGTAGAAGAAAAAATAGCTGCTCATTGTATGAAGAAATTCCAAAATTTGATAAAGTTATTACATTTTGAAGTTGGTGTCCCTCAAGTTTCCATTGCTAAAATTGGCCATGGCAAGGCACTGTGGTAGGTGTTTTAACACAGCCTCTGTATACTCTCAGTTTAAAGGTGACATACCGATACTTACTGAGCATTGCTTTAATATGTATATCATTGGAATGCATTAGTGTGGGCCAGTTTTTAGGGGAAAAAATGGACTGATAGGCCTCAGATTACAGTTGATCTTCCCATTTGGTTGTCCAAAATCCGGAAGTTTCACCGCGCAAGTAGTCTGCTGTTTGACTGTGATTATTTCATGGCAGACAGCTATGAAGTGGCAACTGTTTGACTGAAGTGACAGGGGATAGCATGTAGTTTGTAAACATGTGTAACTTGTTGACATTGGAGACTTGTTTGTGGTAATTCCGACCCATGCAAAAGTAGTGCTTTTTGTGTAAAATGGGTGTACTCCGGCCTGGTTTAGAGGGTGTGTCTGTTTAAACCAATATGCTGGGAGAAAGAGCTGGACAACAGGGGTTGTCCTTTTCAGGGTATGTGTCCCCCATGCAGGCAAAGGTACATACAAAACTTCACGGGCCTGCTGATATTAATAAAAATGTTATAGCCACTAAGGCTATATAGAAACACATAGCGAAATTAATTGTGGTCTGAGGCCAGCTGGCACGTGTGAGGTCATGTGACATCTAATGTTAATTCAGCTTCCTCCATTTTAAGTCAGTTTCTACATGTCACGTGGACCCAATATCGGTAATTTTAATGAATAAACAAAAACGACTTAGTAAAATTAATGGTTTTAGGGGGTTGTAAAGTGTTTTATTTAGATACTTATTTGTCTAAACTTTATTGTTAATGAAAACATTCCCAAACTGTGAAGAAAAATCTCACAAATGAACCGACAAGCTTGTTTGTTCAAATAAACTAAGACGTCATGTGAGCCAGTTCGAGTGTGATGTACTAACACATTGAGCAGATCAGTGTCTTCTTCAATCATTGCAGTAACATTGCTTTTTGTACACTGACGATCTGTAAGTCAATATCAACTTTTGCATAAATGATTGTGCATGTATTTTCCAAAGAACTGTCAAGGGCACAAATGAAACGCTGCTTGTTCTCTTTGGTAAAAAAATGCTCTTTTGTAGATCTGAGAATCATATCAGGCACAAAATGAACAGCATTCGCTTTCCATACCTTGGCACGCCTTAGGTGGATCATGTATTTTGTTGTGGGTCTTGGCATATATCCGCCATTCACAACAACAGCTTTAGGATAGTATTCAGTCGTTGACGTAAGGAGCCTTCATCAAATACTAACTGTACGTCATTTTGTACTGACAGACTGAGAGCATTACCATTGACAAGAACAAGTTTCCAAAGCTCATTTGCCAGTGCTGCCTTATTTTATGTCATCAGAGATGGTATTGGCTGCTGTTCTGAAAAGTTGCAGAAGAAGTTGCTGGCCGACTGATTGTGGCCTGCCATCCACGTTAGAGACATGTTTTTCCCCAGCGTCTGGACTGCCTTCTTTTTCAGGGTAATCTCTGCTGCTGTTTGGCTTTGAGACTTTTAAGACCGACTGTCTTTGCCGTGCTAACGTTGACAAGTGAATTTTCGATAACACCAACAGCAATATTTCTAAGGGTGGGACCGTCGGCAAATTGATTTCTTTCCCAAAGGTAGGATATAATGACAATCATATCCTCTGTGTCCTTTGCCGTTTGTGCGTAACCTGGTGTTTTAAACTACATTCACTACACACATATTATTTTAAAACACTGTTCACATACTTTTATTCTGTCAGGTTATACTTGTGCAGGCTATCTTTGTTTTCCTGCTTTCTCTGGTTTTCTGGGCTTGGGTTGTGCTCACTGACAACTCAGTTCTTACAAGCCCAGTGTCTTTGTTTCTGTGTTCTCCTGGTCAGAAGCTTTATGACATTCAAGGAGAACAGACCACTTTTACCACAAGACAAGTTTTTATTCACAGCAACTGCACAACAAACTTTCACAGAGAATTTTAAAGGTAAATACATATTGTACATGATTTACATCCGTAACTACCTGATTTAATTATTTTAATCAAGAAATAAGATTAGGAGATTTAGTGATTAAGAATATAGTAATAGTATTGTAGTTATGTTAAATATAACATTGTGCTTAGCTTGATTAGCTTTTTATTAAATGGTTATGTTATATTTATAGAATAGCTAGTAGAATAGGTGAAAGTCGATATTTCCTAACATAAATGATTATACTATCTAATTTACAGTATTTAGTAAAGTAACATAATAACTAAGTTATTATAAGATATTTGTTTAATTAGTATGTGTACACGTATGGATTTATGTGTACTTAATTGACTTTATTTTATTATTAGGTACCACATGTTGGTGACAACCAGCATTATGCTTCTGTAAAGACCCGACCCACAGTCGGTAGGTAAACTATTTGTAGACAGGCTATGGTTTATTTAGCTTTGTATATATGAAATATGTTATAAGTGATTTTATAGTGTTTCTTTAGAAAAGGACATTCAATGTATTAAATAGTGTTCTACATGTATGTGTAATCAGTGATTTGTAAGTAGTGATTTCTAAGTTATTTTATGATTCCTTAAATTCAATGATGTATTGAATTTAATGTATGGATATGTGGTTGCATAAGGTATTCTCTATTAATGTTTAAAAGGTCAGTGTGATAACACGGGCTAGTATATAGGTTAATTCTGAATGTGAAGTATATAATTAATTTTAAGACGTATTATAACTGAGATTTCTATATATATATGTATGATTTTAAGTATTCCCTTTTTGTTATTTCAGGGTCTTTGTTTGTGTGTGTGTATTTGTATATACGTATGCTTGGAACCAGGGATCTTCATATCCCACCCGATTGATGATCGAGAATAAACCCTAAACCCCTGCAGAGTTGTTCGTGTTTCCCTTCATACAACCATTCGGTAACATGTGTGCATCCCAACTCTATGTGCTGATCGCTCGTAAGTCGCCGATTTCCAGTGACTTCCTACATGACATTGTTTATATCAGCACATGCTGGCATGGAGAGCACTCACTTTGCATGTTGCGATTCGGTTATCCCTGTCCCTTGAATGAGGCCACCTGCTCTTTTACACTGCGCATCAGGGTCTGCTCAATAGTAAAGTCTGGTGAAATGCCATCCTAGTATATATTGCTTCGTCTCATGACATGGTGTCCATCCGTGAAGCTTTTATCGACAACCTGGTTGGTTTTGTCAAGTTTGGTCATCTGTTGCAAGAACAGATAGTGGAGTTTCGGTATAAGTTGTGTCCAGCTACAGCAAGATATGGGAGTATTTTATGTACAGCTGACCAGTGAAGGAACCAGCCTCCGGAATGCATTTTATTATATCAACCATAGACATATACTGAAGCCATAGTTCACTAGTTCTTTCAGTCAGTGTCAGTTTCGTTTCATGCAGCTTTCTGCTGATCCAGGTGAGATGGTCATTGTTTTTCACAGAGCCATGTGACGGTTCACCTTTCAACAGTTTGTCGTGCAAGGAAGAGTCTGAGATTACTTCAAGATCTTCCCTGTCCTCGAATTCACTCGCTACACACAATTATATCCTTTTCAAATACAGTATGAGGGAACTCAAGTTTGGGAACTGCTGCCAGCTCTACTTGACAGTCGGTCTCCTGGTCAGTGTTTTAGAGTCTCTTCCTCTAGTAGTTGATATGAGTCTTCCCATCCGCGTTGATGGTCTTTTCGCACAGTGCACACAGCTACATGGTATTTTAGAATGAATGCCAGACAACTCGGACCCGTGGACAACTCGGCCCAGACAACTCGGCCCACGTCGAGACAGCTCGGCCCATAGTTCTGAGACAACTCGGCCCACCTCAAGACAACTCGGCCCGGAGTCCAGAGACGACTCGGCACATGCACAATATTGTATATTGTTGAAAAATATTGTTGAACAAGTGTTGTTTTTTAAATTAAAGTATTCTCACAGAAATAAAAGAGTGTTTTTTGTTAGTTTTGAATTAGTCTCACCTTAACATAAACGTCCCGAAACGAAGTGTCATGTCGGATTGATAAATTGCTGATCCATTTATCTTTGAAGATAGTTTCCGCTGTTCAAATAATTTGTTTTTGTTCTACAATCAGTGACCTAAACATTGGAGATGATCCCAGAAAAAACATGCAAAAGTTATTTATCGTTGTAACAACACTCGCGGATATAGCCTCCTGACTTCCTGCTTTTAAGAAGTAATTCCAATTGGTGAGCATGATGCCATTTTCAAATGTATATAACCGTCCGAATTATTGGACTTATCACTTTCTAATATCACTTTCCAACAAAATGCCGACATATCCGTGTTCCTTTTGTTCCAATGAAGTTCGACCCAGACAACATGCATTACGCTGCGACGTTTGTTCACGATGGCAACACCGCACCTGTAATACTGTCGTAATTTTACTGCTTTGGCATATGAATACTGTATTGATTGAGAAATACTAGGATAAATTGTTCAATTCTGCTACTTGAAAATCTGATTTCGACATATAGCCGCTTTCCGCAAGTATCAATGAACCCGTATCAATAACTCGGGGCCGAGTTGTCTCGGACAACTCGGCCCCGAGGCCGAGTTGTCTGGGCCGAGTTGTCCATGGGTCCGAGTTGTCTGGTCCCCTTTTAGAATTATGTCCCTGAAAAACAAAATGTACGGTTAACATGTATGCAGGTTAAATTTAACATGAATGTGTGTACGTGGGCCTTCAACGACGCCCATTATAACATTTCGTAACATTACGACCAACTCCTCTAAAGTGGTGTGTGTGTGTTGTATTATTATTAAATGACAGAGAAAAGAACAAATAGGCCTACTCTGCATTGACTTTATGAATAAAATAATTCGTAACATTGGTAGTTTGGGGGTTTTTTTTCATAACGTTAGTCAATTCTTTGCAACACCCCGTACCTACCCCATAACATTTCGTAATTGTTGAACAGCCTATGTTCTTTTAAGAAATTAGTTCTTCAAAGGTAACAATCACACACTGAGTAACAAAATTACGAAAATGTACGTTATTTGGCCGGTATAATATACGCCCGGTCCCCTCCATTATTATTTTTAGTTAGGGTTGAGGGTTAGGGTTAGGGTTAGGGTTGGGGTTACGGCTGGGGTTAGGACTAGCGTTGGGGTTAGGGTTGGAGTTAGGGTTAGGGTTAGGGGAAGGGGGGACCGGGCGGATATTTTTCCCGCGAGTCCAGGGTTCTACCAAGGCAAGGGACTCGGATGTTTCAAAATCAGTTGATGCTCAAACATTTTAATGGTAATTTAAACAAGAACCACTTCCGCTACGTCAAGAACGACAACAAATAACAACTTCCGCTTTAAACACGAGAAAACAGATTTGTAATTAGTAAGTGTAAAAAATTAAATAAACACTAATTTTGATGATTTTGAAAATACTCCAACAATGAAAAATCAGTAAATCTTTGCAACATAGTGGTCTTTTCAGGCTATTTTTGTATCCGGGTCGTTTCGCTCTAAAACCATTCGAACCCTGTGTCGTTTCGCCCTTAGACCCGTTCATCCAGGGTTGGTTCGTTCTAAATCTTATTCGTACCGGGTCGTTTCGCCCCAAAAGTGAGTCGATTTTATATTTATTAGTCTAATTTGTTTTTTTTATAATACTGTGTACATGAGCCACAACTAAAGTTCATGACAACTGAACATTATTTCACTCTGGACATAAATTTGATAATAACTGGAAACTCGTTTATTATCCTCTATTTGTTGTATGTGTATGTCCTGTATGCAGTGTAATAATTAATATGTTAAAATTATTTAAAATTATTATATTAAACCCACTAGGCCTACCATAAAAAAGATGGAACAAATAAAAACAAAGAAAGGAATTGTTTTATTTCCAGCGGATGTTTCAGCCTGAAAAGAAAAGAAAAAGAAAAAAAATTAAACATTACTTTTTATCTAGATATAATAAATCCATGAATAAATTATTTTATTAACAAAATAAAAATTAGGGCGAAACGACCCTACATGAGGGCGAACCGACTCAGTTATCGGTACGAATGGACTCGGGTCGAAACGACACGGGCGATCTAGTCATAGGGGCGAAACGACCTGTTGCCCTATTTTTAGTACCGATTTAGTTTTTCATGTCGTGACCTGTTTTCGTTACAACATATTTACGTAAGGCCAAGAGAATGAAAGTTATAGATTTGCGTCCGAACAATTTTAAAAACACATGAGGCTTTTTTTTATTATTCATTATTCATTATTTTTATTGATCTATTATCACATCGTTTGACACATCAAGAGTTCGGCAATTTTCGTCAATGTTTGGAATATACTGCTTCCTGCTTGAGGATTCAATGCTCTACTGGGCTACACTTCAGAATTTATGATGGAGATGGCAGTTTTGGCGTGAAGGACCTCGTAGACTATTGACGATTTGGAACTTGAATTTGTGTGATGATCATTAAGTGCCTTTTTTTGTGCAAATAATGAAACTTTTTGTAAATAATGAAAATTTTCAGCGGTACCTTTCATGGCATGCGGGCGGTGGACGCAGATTTATAACTTTCATTCTTATGGCCTAATCCAAAGTTCCTAAATATTTTTTAAGAATACCTTTATTGTATCAACTAAGCAAGAGTTTTGAAGTTTGTCCAGTTCTATAGAATAATATTCAATATATAGTTGGTCGTTACCCCCTATGGTTAGGGTTATGGTTAAGGCTAGCTTTTGGTTTAGGTTGAGGTTCCCTCTTCATACGCTACTACGGTACCATAATCAGGTTGTTTTGCCCTTATCCAGATTTGCCCTAAGTCGTTTCATCCTCCGAATGGGTCGTTTTGCCCTCCGAACGGGTCGTTTTGCCCTTCAAACAGTCGTGTCATTTCGCCCTACCCTCTCATCCACATTAGGTACAGCAGACCCCCCCAAAAAAAAAATCTTTTTTTCTTTCTTTATGGTCATAGTTTCATTAAAACTGTTGCTCTTATTGAAAAAACATCACTATATTATCCAAATGAAGCAAAATAAGGTCGTAGTAGCCTTGTACTTCTGTGACCAAACATGGCCGACATGACAATTTTAATTTGGGTTACGTCCACTTTTGTAAATAACAGAGAAATTTCCGTTGTAAGCTTATAGATGTTACAAGCAGTTATTAATGTTGCATCTCTGAAAATTTCAAGTGCAAATATGAAGGGTTACTATTATTTCTGATAACATATGTATTCTTGGGGTAAGTTCGAAACTGCTCCAAAATGACAAAAACACACAGACATCTTGGAATACGTAATTTAATGACATAATAATTTCAGGGCTCGCGCTGTCGGTAGCCAAATTAGCCATTGGCTAATTTTGACAAAAAATGGCTAATAAAATGTGCAAGTGGCTAAAATTTTGGCTAAGCCATTTTCTGTCTTCTGATGTGAACAAACGGTTATATAATCTATCCGACACCTCAAACATAATAATAATACCAAATATTCAATTAGCGTAATGGCGATCTCGCGACTGGTAATAAAAAAAATGGTGTCGTGCAGAATTCAACGTAGGCTTTATAATGTTTGCTTATTTTAATAATCATGGTTATTAATTTTAACAGCATGCATTCAACATGTATGACAGCAATGTCTGGAAGATCTGTAACTTGTTATTTTTACTTTGTAAAATCTTTGAACCAAAGTAATAAAAACAACCCGACAAAGCGTGTCAATTTTAATACATATGCCAGTTCAGGGCCGAAAGACATGTAGGCTATCTCAAGGGCAGAGTTCAGCCAGACCGAGCAAAAACAAAATGTTCGCTAGACTGGTTTGTGCGCTTCACGTTAAACCAAATGGACATGACGAACACCAATCAAATAGTTCGCGAACGTTAGGAAGAACGTTCGTTGGCTGAAGTGAGGACAGCTCTCAGTGCGAATATGCGTCATGCTTCAGAGTCGGCCGACACCCGCGTGTCAAGAGATATCGTTGCGGACATTAAACAATACGATTACGCAAAAGTTATTTATGCAAATGTTACATCAGAATAACATTTTCAGTTCACATTCATTCACGCTTATACAATAATGTACATCCAGACCAATAATAAAAAGGAAAACGTAAAGGTTTAGATCGCAGATGGAAAGTGGATACACATTACACGAAAAATAAGCTTCTTGTTTCAAAATATTAAAAAAAATAGAAGATATATATTTACCTAGACTCATAATAATATTTAATACTTGAAGATTTCAATAAAAGATGCAATAGAACTTATCATCTGTACTGGTCTTTTAACTCAAACCAGTAAAAACCTATCACACAACGAATGCCAATGCTTGGCCAATATGTTTAATCAATTTCTTACGTAACTATTTACATACTTTACACAGGTCTTCAATGTCATTATTAGAAACAAAGCAATGTAAGTAGCCATATTTCACCTTTGAAAGGAATGTCCAAACACTCATAAAATATCAGAAAGGTAAATTTCTATCCAGGAAAAATATCCTCAAAACATATTTTAGCAGCTGAAACACTGAAGGCATGAGACAGCAGTAACACGTGTGCTAAATAATTTACTAAATGGGCAATTCCACAGTAACGGATTACAAGTTGGAGAGATATTTCAGGCATTAAAATCAGCTAGTCCACATAAGACAAATTATCATAATGATGTACAAAATAGAAATTATATTACAAATTATCTTTTCATAATTTTGTTGTACAACATTGAATGCCGGTAACGGAATTACACCGTTTGGTAACGGAATTACCGCTCTGAATTTACTTTTGAAAAACAATATTTATTTACTTTAAATTTGATTTTCAAATATGTTGCATAATTTTATAAGTTAAATAATAATTCAGTATACTTGTTTTAAGCATTCATACAATATTTCAAATGATAACTTGAAATATTTCAATATCGGTAAAATGTACACGTACATATGAGTGGAGATTTAAACTAGCACTAAACTGTGTACATATTACATAGTAAATGTTTAAAATGTTTTACAGCAATTGAAAAAAATTCTTGAACAGTGACATTGTTAATAACAAAGAGAATTACACCAGGTCAGAGGAACACAGGCCAATTAAAATTATATAAACTGACCGTCAAACATCTAGATTGTATTACGGTAAGTGAAAGATATTATGCCTAATAATAAAATTCCTCATCTATCTGAGGTTATGATAACATACATGACAACATTCAAAACACCAGTATTTTCTTTTTTGGCCAATCAAACATGCCATCTTTCCAGTTTAAGAATTTTACTCAGAAAAAGAAAAAAAGAAATGCTTTATTTAACGACGCACTCAACACATTATTTTACGGTTATATGGCATCAGACATATGGTTAAGGACCACACAGATTTTGAGAGGAAACCCGCTGTCGCCACTACATGGGCTACTCTTCCAATTAGCAGCAAGGGATCTTTTATTTGCGCTTCCCACAGGCAGGATAGCACAAACCATGGCCTTTGTTGAACCAGTTATGGATCACTGGTCGGTGCAAGTGGTTTACACCTACCCATTGAGCCTTGCAGAGCACTCACTCAGGGTTTGCAGTCGGTATCTGGATTAAAAATCCCATGCCTCAACTGGGATCCGAACCCAGTACCTACCAGCCTGTAGACCGGTGGCCTACCACAGAATTTTACTCAGATTAGATTTCCTTGTAAAGACAGCATTAACACTATAAAACGGTTGTTTTCTTTTTGTCCATTATATACATTTAAAAGCATAATGTTGGTAATTAGAATGATACTTTCCATATTCTGGATATCCTGTCATTTAAATATAAATTATTAAATACATGTACAGTCAATAAATGCCTTTGGATATTAAAGTTTGCTTCAAGTAAATATGTTATATTACATTTCCACTTTCTGGACCCTATATATGTTTAAAGATCTATACAGGGCTTGAAATTGTGGCCTGTAAAAAGTGAAAAGAAGTCTATTTTTAAATCTTGCAAGTGAAATAAACATTCACCTGCTAAAATTAACTAAAAATTGCGTCATTTTTCAAAAAACAGATGTACGTACGATCATCTCATCTTGTATTTAGCTGAGGCCGAGCTCATAATTCTATTACATTTTAATTTTATAATGCTCTAAACTACATAGAGGTCTTAAGTTTCCACACACTGTCCCATACCCTACATTCACGTTGTGCTGTCTTATTTCCAGTAGGCCATTTTTGTTTCACAGCAGGCCATATTTCTTTTAGATTGCTATTTAAAAAAAAAAATAATGGCAGGCCATATTTTGCTTCATATTTCGAATCCCGATATAATTCTCGTAGGTTTTGATTATAACTTGAATTTGTCATGGATTTGCAGAAGTTTAGTCATCATAATGAAGCTTTTAAGTAGAACTGGTTGGTTAAAGTGTATCAGATTTCCTTAATTTCTATATTGTCAATGGATGACATTTATATTTGCTATGGGTGTTCCGCAAATGCATTTGGTGCCACTACTAGTACTATTATCATATGGATTTTTTAAAAAGATTTTGTATATCTTCCTATTGTTACATCACTTGATGTATTGGTGTATATGGATAAGAGTGTAGCATTTTAGTACTATGTAGGTTTATATTAAAGTGTTTCTTGACACTATATACCAAAGACGGTAACGGAATTACAAACCTATGGTAACGGAATTACATATGTTTACAGCAATATAATTTTACTAATAATGTATGAATGTGAAAGTAAATGTGTCTGATTATGTTCATTAACAGCAATATAATTTTACTAATAATGTATGAATGTGAAAGTAAATGTGTCTGATTATGTTCATTAACATATACTCAGAGAATATGAGTTGATTCCTTGATTAAATATATATGAATAATACAATCTAAGTTTTTGTTTGTTTTTGGTAATGGAATTACAAACTGATTCTATGTTTTCTAATTTCCCCTAAATCTAAAAAAATTTTTTTTTATATTAAAGTGGATTATGAAGTGTAGTACTTTGTTAGTGGTAAAACAAAAACACTAATAAAAAGAATATTACCTTCAATTACATGGCTGCTGTACATAAATTCATAGTGTGTATTACGGAAGTGTCATATTTTTAGTGTAACGGTATCCTCATAAAATAGCTAAAGTCTAACACATCCATTTATTTTACAATATTTTACTTACCAGATTTGGATTCTCCAGACAATTTTACATTAAAAACAATCTTAATATATCAGGAATAACATGATTTGATTTTTTCACTCCATGTCTACTTTAGCGTGGAATTGCCCAAATGCAGCTATGATTATTTTGGTTCAATAAAGTGCTGTATAAAGACAAATTCAAACAATGAATTATTATAAATATAACTATATACCACTTTGAATTATAATAAAATTTTATGGCCAGATCTACCAAATTTAGCATCCATGAAAGAGTATTAGTCTAAATGAATGAATTACACTTGTCACACACTTCATTTCTGTTCCAGGTTCTGTCACAGTTGGAAACAGAAAACATAACAGCATCAAGCTTGAAGTATAAATGAATCTACTGAAAGTTGTCTCATAACCACGTGTACTCTCCCACTCCGTTTCGATTTCAGGTTTCTCCATAGACGCACAGAGACTACAAATTTCCTGGAATAAAGAAAAATACCCATTATGACCATGGCTATTTATCTTTTTGTTTCAAATATTGTAATTAGTTTGACATAATATTTGTAAATACAAATATTCATTACATCAGATGAAACACACCTTCAAATGTTTTTTCTGTATGTAGTTGTTTTCACCTGTTCAAAAGGCTACCAATAGTGCCACCTCACATATGCCAATTTTAAGCATAAACTTAATGTTCAGCAGAGTTCTTCATTTAAAAAAAAAATGATTACCAGTATTAATAGAATTAAATCATGAGACATTATCTTTTTTCTTATTTATAAATAGACTGAGACTTCAATTGAGGATTTTATTGGAATGTGTACAACTATTTTGCACATAAATGTAGAGGTGCATATCTTAGATACGGTAACTGTGAGAATAACATACACTGTCATAATCTAATATTAAGTGTACTTCTTAGATTCTTAGATCAGAACGTGTTATTGTGGGATCATCTGTTAGTCTTTAGCTGATGTGGAAGTATTCTCAACTGTAATATTAATTGGATTTTTTTTAAAATAATTATTACAGAGAACATTTTGTTTTTAAAATTTTGAAAAGTGACAGTGCTATCAATTTAAGAATTGATTAGCAACTACTATTTAATGTTTTAGCATTGTATAGCTATATTTGAAACTTGCAGAGTGGATCGCAATGCTATACAAATGTTCACTGTATTAAATATACTAATCTCATCTACTTTACAGTTTAGTATCTTTTGCAAATAATTAATTCTTTACCATTTTTAACAGTAATATTCATTGATGAAGTGATGAAAAAGTATAATTATATTTAGAATTTAATGTTACTTGGTTACCAAAAAATTTAAGTTTGTGTCACGATGTGATTAGTTTGGTACCTGAAACATTTTCTTTAAAAAAATATATTTACAAATATAACAGACTTAAAAAGTACAAATTCTCTGTATTATACTTAATGATTTATTTCAATTGCATTAATACTATTCTTTTGTATAAAACTGAACCAGTCATATGCTGAACTCATTCAAATGATTTACATGAAAATAGATATACATGTCTATATTTGAATGGTTATGCATTATCAAGAGGTTTTTTAAAATCAACTTCAACTATCATGATAAGCATCATGATAAGCAAAACATTATTTTAAGTTATTTTGAATTCAATATGCATTGTCTTCTAAAAATAACGCTTCAGTATGATATATATTCTACCCAAAAAGTTAATAATGGGTGGATAAATAATGACAAAGCATCAAATACGTTTAATTTTATGAAAATGTGTCCCTGCTGTGAAGTTCTGTATTTTTTCACTTTTGCGGGTCAGTGGGTCAGAGTTAACTCCCTTGAAATATTTTCGATGTCAAATTAAACTAACTTGTTGGGGTTTTAAAATTACAAAAAAATAAATATTTATGCTGTTTTATTATATTACTATAGATATTTATCAATATCTCGGTGAAATCGCCCTTTTTGGGGCAAAATAAAAAGTATTCAAAGTTTCACTTGCCTCAAAAAAAGTCTTTTTGTAGTCGTTCAAGTTCGGAAACAGGATATACATCAATCGGAAGATGTGTACTTGTATAACAACCAAAGAAACGTGCAAAATCGTCATCAAAACGAGCGTATTCTGGCCTCGAACATCACCACCAGTTGTGAACCAAAATCATAGCATTTCGGAATATGGGTGCAGCTGCGCCCCTAGCGGCGGCTGCGGTCGCTATCCTCATACAGTGTTCTCGCTGGGTGAAAATTAAAGGAGGGTGGCCGCTCGGTGCCCATATCCACAAGGGTTCAGGCACGCCCACCCCGGATTTAGCCTCTGACTTCGCCAGTGACCAACTCCGGGGCGGAGTTTAAATGGAGCAGCGAGAATACTGCTCATATATAAATATTGTGTCTTTTTTTTCAGCAAGGAGCTATTTTAATGGAAATAAATAAATCATGGTAGCAAGCTATGGCTAAAGACATAATAAAATGTAATATTTGCGGCTCTTGATAGTAATAATTAATTTCAATGTTTGTGTCTGTATATTATACACAAACAATTTTAATGTGATTATTTAAAAAATACATTAATTTTAATACTGTATTTATGTGAATATTCAAACACGTCAATCCTGATCGCCACCTCCGACAAATGTCGCTTGTATCAATGTCATTGTCAAAATCTCGTCTGCTTCACACATAAGTTTTAATCTCTTCACAACAGAAAATGACATGAGGGAGAGGACACAGTTAAGCCACAAAGATTTAGATTAAAATACACCCAAGGGTGAAACGACCCAGATAAAGAGCGAAAAGACCTTACCGGGGGGACGAAACGAAACGAAAATGGATATGGGTGAAATGACTCGGTGGTGAAATTGTTTTGAGGCGAAATGACCCGGATTCCGTCATACATGTATCAATATAATGATGGTGAAAATCTTTTCCTAGAATATAATCATGTCACCTATATGGACTTCGCTGAGATCTCCTAGGACAAAAAAACATGTATTTTTTTGCCATTATCCATTTTGCTTTTTTGTGGAATACTCATCAAGAGGGGGAAGCCTCTGAAGAATGTGACGTAATTAATATGACATCATAATGATAGCCTATGCCATAACACAGGTCATGATGTTGTTAGATTACGTCACATCCTTGAAAAGTATTCCATTAAAAAACAAAATGGCAGCCTACGTGCTTTTTGTCCAAGGAGATTTCAGTGAAGTCAATATAGGTGACATGATTACAATCTAGTATGTGGAATCTGTGTCACTGCAATGTTTTTTTTCACAATTTTTGTCTGTACAAAATGTCAAAATCTAAAGGGAGGGGAGTAATTTATTGTAGTTGTTAACAATGTTTTTCTGAGTTTAGGATTAATCCGATTAGGATTAGGATTATCAGGATAAAGGTTAGGATTATATCTGGGGGAAGTTTATAGGGAACATTTTGTTCCTTTGCTTGGTGATATGTGATTTGTTATATATTAATTTTAGATATGACAGAAGTGGAAGCTGGGGGTGAAGGTCACAATTTCCTGAAGTATGATGGTCCAAAGCCTGGATGTCGGTATCCACTTCGAGTCATTTACTGTGGAGGTACATGTATTACTCATTGCATGGCATTATAATCTTAGTTAAAGTTGCTGCATAAATTTATGAGTGGTATGCACACTTTCGATGTTTTGATTGACAGCCGATAGTCCCGAAACACCGGAAGCGTACAAATAACCAATCATACCACATTCATGCCACAAGTAAGTTTATGAGGTAACTGACTTGTAAAACACTCCTAAAGGATAAGAAAGTTTGAGCATGCATGCCTTCATAACATTTTGAACGCAACCAATGATAACTCTTCCCCCCTATATTGTTACGTAATTGTTGAATGACCACTTTGCCAAGTGGTGGCATTCTCCTGATATGGAACTGTTACAATGTTTCTTTTTTTATGTCTTACAATTAAAATATTACTTATTTGATTTTTTTTATCCAAGTTCTCTTTTTCCAGTTTAAGAATAGGTGTGAACCAGGGGTGGGGGAAAATAAAATTGTGAATCGGTCCCACGTGATGTCATCATTACCGGTGGAGGGGGAGAGGGAAAATAGAAAAAGGAATAAAAAAAATTATATATACTACTCAAAAGAATTTAAGGGTCAAAAATTTATAACCAAATAAGTTTCAGAGTGTATTAGATTGATGATGTAAACTACACCAAATTTTTTTTTTATTGTTCCATATTTACAAAAAACCACAAATAAACATCACTGTATACAAGAAAGTCACATGACATGCTGTCAAAGTTGAAGGTTGTCAAACATGGATTTTACACATTAGAACATTCGTTTAATAGTGTGTAAATCCACCCCTGGCGCGAATACACTCGACACATCGTTGCCTCATGCTATTGATCAGACGTCTGAAGAACTCTTGGGGAATGGCCTGCCACTCTGCCATAAGAAGTTGACCCAGATCATGAAGGTTGGCCGGAGGGGCATGGTTATCCCGAACTCTCCTGCCTAATTCGTCCCAGGCATGCTCTATTGGGGCCAAGTCAGGCAAATATGCTGGCCAATCCATCCTGGCGATACCTTGTTGTCTGAGAAAGTCCGTTACCACCCTGGCGCGGTGGGGTCTGGCATTGTCATCCTGCAGAACTGCCCCGCCGCCAATCTGCTGAAGGCCTGGGAGAACCAACGGCCGGATAATCTCATTCAGATAGCGGATTCCATTCAGATTGCCATCCACCACATAGAGGGGGGTCCTGTGGTGGATAGAGATGCCGCCCCACACCATGCCGCTGCCACCACCGAACCGGTGACGTTGTCTAATGTTAACGTCAGCGAAGCGCTCCCCAGGACGTCTGTAGACACGAACCCGACCGTCGTTGAATTGGAGACTAAACCTGGACTCATCAGTGAACATCACTCGACCCCACTGAACACGTTGCCACCGCAGATGAAGCGTGCACCAGTGACGTCTGGCCGTTCTGTGACGTGGTAGGAGTGGTGGTCGAACAGCCTGGCGACGGCAGCGTAGATTATTGGCTCTCAGAAGATTGCGTATGGTTTGTTCAGACACTCGAGTTCCAGTCGCAGTCCGCAGATTGTCACGTAATCGGCGTGCAGTGGTTGTGCGTTGACATAGAGCCATATTGGTGATGTAGCGGTCCTCTCTATTTGTAGTGCTTCGGGGTCTTCCCGAACGTGGACGATTTCGAACAGAATTCATTGCTTGGTACCGTTGCCACAGTCGGCCAATGACACTCTGACTGACACCAAGTCTCAGAGCAACATTTCTTTGCGTATTGCCATCCTGAAGCCAAGCAATAGCCCTTCCTCGATCTTCGATAGTCAGTTGAAGTCGTACCATTGTCGAATTTGGAGTGTGCACCGTACACGAACGCAAGCTCCAATTATACGGAAATTCAGCATTGGGAACATGGAATACACGTGCAAAGCGTGCAAATGAAGCGCTTTGTGAAAAAGCAAGTTATGGGCACTTAGCAGACCTTTCGCTTTCGCCCTAGTTTACGTGCAAATGTAAGCATGTTTTCGCCATTAGAACTAGTCGACAGTGTCAATGACAGTGGATTTTAATTCATTTATGGGTTGCTTAGACCCACTTTCGTCAAAATGGAACAATACCATGCTTGACATTATGGTCTAGCTAATATAATTGACATTCAGAAAATAATGTCGAAAATATCGTCTGACCCTTAAATTCTTTTGAGTAGTATATATATATAAAGTCATTTAAAAATCAATATTTGCCAAATAGTTTTGTGAAAAATCATAGTGGTGTTTGTATATTTTTATCTTGAATGCGAAATGATAACATCAAAGCATGAAATAATTTTTCTTTTTTTTATCATATCAGCGAAAAAACCACAAATTGTATATATTTTACATACTGGAATAAATAATATAAAAAAAAGGAATAAAAGTTGTGAATTTTAACTGATATATGTATAAAAAGTACGAGTATTGAGTACTATGTCCTGAAAATTAATAAACGATGATACCATTGAAGCATTTGACAGCTTGAGCTAGCACATGTTTAGATAAAACAATTAATAACGTCGCTGATTGAATAGCATTTGACCTCTACTGGCTCTAGAGATAGCAAGTGTAGCTAGTCTGCTCACTCCCATTTGTAACAAAAACGGAATAAACCTTTTTTTAATCTTATAGTCCTTTATAATTATTGGATACACTCAACAGTCAACACATACATTTATAAATATAAATACATTTATAGATTATTTTAGTATATTTTATGCTATTTCAAGTAGTTCATATTTCACAAAAGCCTATTTCCCTGGACTCGGACACTCGACCCGACAAGTACACAGGTGTTGAGAGGACAATGATTGTAACAAGTTGCAAACTCTGGGTCCTCTGTTTTAATTGGAGTGTAATACCTTGATAGCTTTCTCACCAAGAATGGTGTTATTGTTAATGGCTGTTTAATTTCATGACCAATTCAGTGGCTTTGACAAATGTCTAGCCTAGTGGCAGAGGATTGATACTACTGTAGGTCCAGCGATATATCCTTATGGCAGACTTTAAAATCACAGATGTCTGAAACACCACTCATGTTGACCGCTATTTATTTATTTATTATTATTTTAAATCATGCACAAGATACTGATGTCTGGAAATGCTGTTAATGTTAGAGTTGCACAGATTATGTGACTTAAAATGTACATTCCTGTTCATCTTACATTGATATATACACATACATGTATGTATCATTTTAAACAATTATCATTTGCTGAAAATTAACCAGTTATCTTTTCTGATTTATAGCTGGATGTTTTATTCAGTTTTATGTTGGGATTCACTACGCAGGCTTTAGAGATAACTTCACAATTTTAAAATAATAAATAAGTTATTTTAATTTCGGTGCAGTAGTATTTTGTAAATAATTGATATTTTCTTGTTAATTTCAGAATGTAGCATGCCAACCGAGGTAAGTCCATCGTAGTTGGTTCTCAAGTTGATAAAGATTTCAGTCTACATGTAATATGAATACACCGAGAATACTGTCTCTGGAGATTTTCACTTGTCATGTGAAATAAAAGGTTGGATACATACAGGGAATACTACATGAGAGGCTGATAGATACCATTTATTTCAAAACATACTGCATGATCATCAGCTAATTGTATGCATTTTAAAACATATTTTTATGTAATTCGTATCTGATGGGCACAAGTATTTTATTTACATTCACAAAAGCGGGTTAAAAATGTTTTAAATGTCCTTTTCAATATTCTTTCACAGTGATATATATACATATATCAGTAGGAAAAAAGTGTTCAGAGAAACCATATTTTGTTTTTAGTAAGCGTCTATGGCTTTTAATGGAAAATCATTTCTATTATGTTTCACTGTTATTATTTCAGTATTGTGAATATTACCCCAACTATGAAAAGTGCAAACAGTGGCTTGAAAAGAATCTACCAGAAGAATTTGAACGACTGATGGAAGGTGAGTTTTTGTCATGAAGCCATTGCAAGATTTTGGATTATATTTATAATGTGTCTGTGAATAGCTTGATAAATTTGTTCCACCATTATCAGTCTTTGTGTTTTTAATTTGGATGGGATTTAGAGTCAGTTGAGTGTTCACCCGAGGTGCTTGTGTCACAGGATCAAACTATTTTGGTAGATGCATTTAACTGATTGGGGTTTTCTCGTTCCAACCAGTGCTTTCCTGTCTGTTGAAAAGTGCATATTAAAGATCCCTTGCTGTTAATGGAAAAATGTAGCAGGTTTCCTTTGATGACTATGAGTCAGAATTACCAAATGTTTGCCTTCTAATAGCTGATAAATCAATGTGCTCTAGTGGTGTTGTTAAACAAAACAAACTTTAACTTTCTAATTTTAATTGTGACTGCAAAGGCCCAGTTATTATACCACTTAGATCAATGCTTATACCACTGTGAACTTGGAATATTACTTTGATTTTAATTACTTAATTTTTTGTTGCTGATTGTTGGACGACTAAATTTGTAGGAAAAGAAGAGGTAGAGTGTAAAGGTGATGATGGAGAGGAGAAGAAGAAGAGACAGACACGTGGGGGGAAGGGAATGATGAAAGCCAAGAAGAAGGCGGAGCCCCAGGGCATCAGGATGTGGACGGCCACGAGGGGCAAGAAGAAGAAAGTGACGGTAATCACTGGTCTCGCGTCGTATGGTGAGTCGTTAATCTCGATTTTATTTTACATCTTTTTAATCCCCTACCAGTCCAACTGGAGGGGACTATAGGTTTCGTCTGCATCCGTCTGTCTGTCCGTCTGTCCCACATGTAGTTTTCCAGATTTTGTTTTGTGTATAGCTTTATCATGTAGAGTTACAGATCAAGTTTAACTGTCATGGAGATTTAGCTATTTTTGACAGAGTTATGGCCCTTGAATTTAGGAGATAATTAAATTTGTTGGGCCCAGTAGGGAACATGTATTGCTTTAGCAGTACCCTAAATATGCTTGTTCACAACTAGTTTTCTAGTTGTGGTAAATTTTAATTTTTATTGATTGCTCAGATTGTAAACACTAAATGTTGAATGAAAATACTGCAAAAAAATTAAATACTAGTACATTTAGTGCTTAAGTCAAGAAGTAGTATTGTTTAACCAACAACAGTTGAGATACATGTTTAATATTTCATTTAGGTCCATTGACAAATCTTATTTTCAAGGGTAGGGTGTTTGAAAGTAAGTATTAATAAGATTAAAGTGTGTTCCAGCGGAGTCATTAAAAACAACTTCAACTGGTTATTTTGCAGATATTGATCTGAAGGAAGCCAGTAAATTCTTTGCCACAAAGTTTTCTTGTGGATCCTCAGTGACCGCAGCAGAAGATGAGATTGTGGTTCAAGGTGACGTTAAAGACGACCTCTGGGATATTTTACCGGAAAAATGGTCACAGGTATGAAACAGATTAAAAAATAAACATCTCACTTTAATAATTTATTCTGTACCCATCTCACACATATGTTAATTTGCTGTAGTCTGTCTACTTTACACACAGCAAAAGTAATTGCAGCTGGAAACAGAGAGGGTAATTTCAATTTTTATTTTAATGTGGCTAGTCTGGGTATTGGAGATGTACATGTCACATTAGTCTGCATGGCACAAAAGTCGCGCATGTTAATTACGTCACATTGTGTCTTGAAACAAGTGTTATGCAAAGCCTAGAAAAGTGTGAAAATTTTAGTTGGGTCCTGGGAACATAGTAAAATTCTATGACAAGTACTAAAACAAAAATTCCCATTGAAATTATACGAGAACAGATAGTCAGTTGACATAACACGATATAAAGTTAATCACAGAAAACACTTTTATTACTTAATGTTAGGAAAAGAGACTTTAAATTTACAGGAATTTAGTTGATAATTAGAATTTTTTTTTCTAATTTTTATTATTATTCATACTTACCTAGTACTAGCACAACAACAATGCTATACGACCCTGAGTTATAACCTCCACTGCAGAATTATATCCCCTTGCCGGATGTATAACCTACACCCGCACATGGGTAGACCGTATATCCTCATTATCGATTCAAAGTCCGGAATGACCAAATCAAAAAAGACCGCCCTCGGGGCGGGTGGGAGGTAACGGTTGTTGTGCTAGTACTAGGTAAGTATGAATAATAATGAAAATTAGAAACAAATTTTGTAATAGTCTTAGTCTTATTCAACTTACCGTACTAGCACAACAACAATGCTATAACAGACGTGATATAACACCGTTAAAGGTAGTACTAGACCAAATAACTTCCGGCTGGGTCAAAGTTCGAGGTGCACCGAACTTTTGATAGAGAAGTGAACACCACAAGTCCTGTGATTGGTTATAAATGTGAGTGTGTTGGTTGTAAAAAATAATCGTTTTATCTGGGTTAAAAAAATATGCACTTTTATTTCATCTAGTACCAATGTGTCAAGTAGCCTTGTGCTTGAAACATGTATGGGGTACCTGTAAAAAAAAGTACTTGAATTTTGTGCGGAACTAGGGTAGTCATAGACGCTACCCGTTATCTCAGAAACGAGCAGCTTGACCCCCATTTTTTTCTGATTCACTTTAAGTGTGAGGGCTGGTAGTATTTATATCCGTGGCGTTTATGTCGGTTGATACGTTGCAGGTAGGAGTTTTAGCCACATATGTTACTATTGTCGTCTATGGGATTTGATTTGGTAGTATACACCCTACAGCACGAGAATTTAACATTAAAGGGAGGAGGTAAGAAAACAAGGAGGACTTACCCATTCAACCAGTAGTGTTCGTCTCAAGTAATGATACAGTGAAAAGCAACCCACATCATACGAGGTATAAAATGTCAAAGTGACTTTTAAATTGATGGACTACAACCCCAATTAAAAGTTAACACGGTGAGGAAACTCACACACCAAGTAATGGTAAAAGACACTCGACTGCCCCAGATAGTCGACCATCCACCCCCACTCTCCAACAGGAGGTGGAGAACTACCTCCCAGAAAGACTACCGCTAGTGACCGGACGAAATAAGGGTCACCCCCTACTCGTGGACCTGCGCACTGAAACGACTTGCTGCCCTGCAATGACTGATTGAATCCGCCGAGTTCCATCCGGACCAACAGCCATATCACGGAAATAAAACTGGTCAAACGTGTGTCGACCTTTCCAAAACCCTGCACTCGTGACCTTGAAAATGTCCAAAGAATCGTGGAAATTAAGGGAAGCAGAAAACGCCCGAATCTCATGAGGTCGAACGGAGAAATTCCGCAGAACATGATCACCCGCCTTCTCATATGCCAGTTTGATGGTTGCAGCAATCCATCTTGACAAAGCATTCTTCGTAAAGTCTCCCGGTTGGCGCGTGAAAGAGATAAACAGTCTCTTAATGTTTTGTCAGAGATTTCTAGCATGGTCCAAATAGAATTTCAAAGCCCGCACCGGACAAAGAAGTCTATCAGAATTATCCGCAGAAAGCGCACGAAATAAACACTGAATGATGGCCGGAGGAAATTCTTCCCCTGGCATCTGGTTCTTAGCCACGAAAACAGGATCAGTACATAACTTAACTGACCCATCCATATTGTGATCCACCAAATCATGCAAAAAAGCATGAATCTCACTAATACGACGGCAAGCCGCTAGTGAGACCAGAAACAAAGTTTTCCACGTCAAATGACGAAGACTGGTGAATTTCAAAGGCTCGTAGGGCTTGCCTTTGAGTGCATGCAGAACCAGAAAAACATTCCATTTAGGCAAAATGGAAGGCTTCTCAACCGTGTTTTGCAACGACTTAAGCAAGTCATGCAACACGAGATTCGTTGAGAAATTTTGACATCCACACTGCCTCAGAGTAGTGAAAATGGATGACCGGTGAAAGTACTCAGCTACGTCATTAACAGTAGGAGACAAGGGATCCACGTCCCTCTCAGTCGCCCAACGAACCTAAGCGCGCCAGTGACACTGGTAGACCCTCTGTAGACTGGCACTTCAAAGAGGAGACGAGCTCAGCAACCCGTTTAGAAAAGCCTCGGTTTCGGAGAGAAACCCCGACAACTGCCATGCGTGAAGTCGGAAAACCTCCGGCTTCGGATGCCACTCTGTCCAACGCAGTCTCTGACTGAGCAGATCGGGTATCAACGGCAATGGCAACAGGAGCGGAGGAAACCAGCCTTGAGCTGCCCAACTCGGGGCTACGAGCGTGACACGACAAGGTTGCTGTCTGATCTTTGCCAGAACCTTGCCAAGCAGAACCAGAGGGGGAAAGGCGTAAAAATCCAGTCTCTGAAGGAGTCCACACCCCTGACAGATGTCGATCCAAAAGGTGTGCACCGAACCCCTCGAGGGAAGCATCGGTAAACAGGACCAATTCTGGAGAAAGTGGGTGTAAAGGAACGACCTGGGACATACACTTGTCCACTAGACACTCTTGGATCGGGAGAACGAACCAAGGCCCCAATGGTATCACCAAATCCCAGTTGAGACCATCCCACACTCGGGACAAATGCCATTGAAGCGGTCTCTTGAACTGTCTGAACCGCACATTCAGCGCCACCAGTGATTCGAGATGGCCTATCAACACATGGAGCGTGCGCACCGATGCACTTTGCTCCACCAGAAGACGTTGCGCCAACGTCGTAAAATTGTGAAGTCGCAAATCCGTCGGAAGAACGGGCGCCTCCACAAGGTGTAAAACCACCCCGAGATAAGTGAAAACCTGCGTTGGCACTAATTCCGACTTGACCCAATTGGGAATAAACCAATCACTGGCGGCGCTCAATGAGCGGTTCAGACGGTTCAAGAGACCGCTTCAATGGCATTTGTCCCGAATAAACCCCAATCGAAGAATCATGTCAATCACAAACTCCATGCCCATGAGTCTGTGACGCCGCCGGAATTAACCAATCGTCCAGGTAATTGTGCATCCGTATACCCAACTGCCTTTACTACCCGAGTAAAGACGTGAGGGCTTGTGGCCAATCTGAATGGCAGAACTCGAAACCCATTCCCCCACCTGAAGCAAAGCGCGAACAGACTGAACCGTCTCGATCTTTATAGATGGAATAACGACGTAAGAATTCAGTAGCTTCAGGTTTAGAATTGGTCGCCACTCGCCATTCTTCTTCTGGGCAAAGAACAGATGGGAATATAATCCTGGAGTGCCCAAATCTACCTCCTGGATAGCGGTGGAGGGACTGGTGGAGGTGATTCCCCTAGCCAGGCTATGAAATTCTCAAAAAGAGAAACATAGTCCCCCCTGAGTCCACCCCTGAGGGCGACCCGAAACCATCGGACCCTGAACAAAAGGTTCCACCCACGCAGTCGAGGGATAACGCCTGGAACCTCTACCCCGATCTGACAGGTCTGGATTGACATCGGTGTAGACACAGGCGCACCCAAGAAAGCTGCCGTTTCCCTGATCCCTGCCGAAGCAGACAACGGGACTGGTGGTGTCGGTTGAAACAGACCATCAGGAAATTCGTACACGTACGAATCCTGCGCCGAATTCTGAACCCAACATACCACGTGTGGATTAGCCAACCCAGTTGACGTAGCCACATGTGAACGATCTAAAAGTTGATACAGGCGCCCCAACAACAGAAGAGACGCCCACACACCCGAAACCACGCCACCCGGCTCCGTGACCGAGACAACGTTGTGAGACTTCGCGATTTCGCCAAGTGGCTCGATCACCGAAGTAGCACCAAAAAGCGTGTTGGCCGAAACAGCGCCTTCGGACACCATGACCAACCTCCACCAGGAGTCTGGTGAGACAAACGGCGCCGCAAAGCGGACTTCATTCTAGAGCTAATCGACCCCTCCACAGAAGGACCGATAACCCTGCCCCCATCAGCAAGATGGGAGTCGGAACTGAGAGACACAGTCGTTCCTGCCATGACTGCACTCCCTCCGACTGATGCCCCCGTTACAACCAACAGGCGCCTCCTCCACCGATGGAGGCAAAAGCAAATCCCCAGGTGGAACGGAGCCTGACCTGGAAGAAACCAAGCGGCGCTGCGGGTTTACTGGTATCACCATGAAGATGGCAAACAGACGAGGAAGCGCCTAAAACTTGGCTGCGAGCTCTTTGAACTGGACACCGACTTGCTGACCAACGGCAAATCGGTATGGAGCACGACCCCGTTCACATCTAAACATCCTCTTACGCTCAGCGTCTTTTGACAGCTTCTTAGCCTTCCCCCACGTGGAGGGGGACCAATTGACATAGATATCACACTGGCATTCAAAACAACAAGAATGGCATGCCCGACATAACAAATGCTGATCAAACTGGGGCAGTCATTTAAGACAACCCCCCTCAGCACACACAACCAACCGGTTGGAGCCCGAGGAAGCCATGTCAGACATTAACCACCTGTGTACACCACCCAAAAGACCTCATATGACAGAGTAAAACAAAATTACAAATTAATAAACAATTTGACAAAAATTACACTACAACAAAACTCGAACACGACTGCAATGGAGGACTGCAGAATAAAAAAAACGAGGATATACGGTCTACCCATGCGCGGGTGTAGGTTATACATCCGGCAAGGGAGATAATTCTGCAGTGGAGGTTATAACTCAGGGTCGTATAGCATTGTTGTTGTGCTAGTACAGTAAGTTGAATAAGACTAATAAAGATGTTATTTTTCTGTTATCATTGTTCCAAGTAAATATCCAGTAATTTTATACTTGTAAAATGGTTGAAACCACATGATCTACATTATAAACTAAAACATTTTTGTTGTTAATTTTTCAGATTGATGAAGACAGTATTGATGACCGAGGAGACAAGAAATAGACAATTATTTTTTCCTGCCCCCCCCCCCTCCCCCCCATTATATAATAAATTATATTTGAAAACAATTAATTCAGTTTGGTGTTGTGACAGTCTGTTTGAAATGGCATCTTACATCCTGCCATACCATCATTTTACATTGACCTGACAAGATCATATCCAACAGATGAAAAAACAATACAGCTCAAGGCTTCGATACCATAAATGAATACAACACGGACAAACTGGGTCTTCTGGTAATAAATACCAGTAGTCATTGAATTCAGGAATGGTTCGTGTTCCAATTGAGGCACTGGGGGATTTTTTCTTATTCCAGTACCAGATCCAACTCTCGGTATGTGTATCGCTAAACTCGTTGAGAGGTGGGGTGAGATTTAGCTCAGTTCTCAGTTGGTCGAGTGCTCGCGTTGCAGGATCGAACCACCTCAGTGGATCCATTCAGCTGATTGGGTTTTTCTCTTTCCAACCAGTGCACCACAACTGGACAAAGGCCGTGGTATGTGCTTTCCTGTCTTTGGGAAAGTGCATATAAAAAGAGCCCTTTCTGCATTAGGAAAAATGTAGCAGGTTTCCTCTTCAAGACTATACATCAGAATTACCAAATGTTTGACATCCCAATAGCTAATGATCAACTAGTCGATGTGTTTCAATTGTGTCATTAAACAAAATAAACTTCTTTTTTTTCGTTGAGAGGTTACATATATCGAGTTTGACCAATTTAACGGGTGCAATTATGAGTGTGTCTCCTAAGTTGGAATAATTATCTCGCAGGCAATGCAAGTTCGGTGCGCTGACGATGTGTGGTCATTTGAAATCATCACACGCATTCTATCATGCCATCACGTTGTGCTGTGTATGGACTCGACCTTTTAAGGTGATGATTTCGTCACATGATGTATGGCCTCCCAGCGTTGATGGAGAAGGAAATCTATTTCACCATCGTTAAGTGGAGAGCAGCTTTTACTCGATGATTCACACAAGACAAATCAAAGACAGATGATAATTATATACTTTTATTTCCTTTCAGCGATTCATGCCATTGCAGAAAAATATTGTGTGGACCAGACAAATACTATTAAACAATAAATATGATTATAAATAAAATATATCACACATTTTCTTGTATATAGTTTGCATATTAATTAAATGGACTAAAGTGTTAGAAATGTTTCGGGTGTTAATAGGAGGTAGACAGTTTTTGAAGTAATTTCTTTTTAGGCCTAAAGAAAATAATAGTTTTTCTGAGAAACTCAAATTTGTTTAGCGTAAGTCCCCTATAAGTCCACATAATATAAAATTTAAATAATAATTAAAAAAAAAATTAGCATCAGCCTTTATTTCTAGGTAGGGTCAGGTTCCTGGAAACACTTTTTTAGGGCCTCACTAGTGAGGACAGTAGGTATTTAAAAACATAGGCTACAATTTACAAACATTATACCCATTATCTATCATTTGAGAATTCTCATTATTTACCCATATGTTAAAAATCTCTTGGTACATAACAAAGTGTTACTTTCTAGTGGAACCTAACACTTTGATGTTGTATGACTGATGGACTACGACCGTACAGGAATGTTAATTGAACTAGTTTAGTGATATAAATTGAAATCGATTAATGGGTAATCATGAAATAATTTTCATTGTCACTCGCTAAATGTTGGGACATAAACATGGAAGCTCGTTTAATATCCTATAAAATAACATCTTTAAAATAACAACATCTAGCACAAAATGCTCTACAAATTCTTGAAGTTTAGTATATTTAACACCATATACCTAAACCGGTATTTAACACCATATACATAAACCGGTATTTAACACCATACATATAAACCGGTATTTAACACCATGTATAATAAAGAGAAGAACACACATATTAAGTAACACGGTTATCTTAAATTGTTGGTTTCTTACAAAATACTCTAACATGAATTAATTACATCAACTGAGTAACAAACTATACTACTGAAAATACCATAGTTTGTACTGAAGATATGCATGTACTTTGAACACAGAAAGCTAGAACACAATATATTTTCAAAATCTTTACACATGCACAAACATGAATTGAAAAACTTACATATAGGCTACTTTGAACAAAATAGCTAGAACACAACATAGATTTTTGAAAATCTTTATACATGCATTAACTTGAAATGAGTAACTTGAACTATGATGAACCTGTCCTAGACGGTACTGAAGATATGCATGTACTTTGGACATAGAACATTGGAACACAACATAGATTTTTAAAATCATTGTACAGGCGTAGCTCAGTGATGAAGAGCTTGCTTTAGGTGTGCTGGGTCATAAGATCAATTACCTTCAATGGAACCATCATGTTTATCCTGTACCAACCACTGATCTATCAAAGGTTGTACTTCCTAGCACTTTCAACACACAGTAAATGAAGGATTATAATCTGAATACATGTTATACCTGTAACACCGATACCATAAATTAATTTTATTAAGTGGCAGGAAACATTGTCTCTAAGTATGGAATGTGCCTAAATATACAAAATAACACGTCAAGAAGTCTAAGGACATGTATATTCGCTATTGTGTAAAATAATCTGGTTAAAGAACACAAAAATGTTTACTGTAATCGCTTTAACTTGACACTGAAAAATGATTGGATTAATAAAATTGATCATTTAAAGACAGGAGGAGGTTGCTTGGACAGGTTTTTACACTCCCTTGCACACTTTCACTCACTCCCCCCCCCCACCCCACCCCCCACCCACCCACCAGCCCCACACACACACAAACAAAATTAACTTTTAAAAAATACAACTGCATACATACAAATCATACTGTAAAAACAAGGACATATGATATACATTAAATACATTAAGTTGTGTACAATTTGGATGACGGATACAATATATACTTTTATGAACATGAAATGAAATCATAATGGATAAATACCATCACAGAATTCACCGATATTTTTAACACAGAAAGCACTTGCAATATGACCACCTCAATGTAACAGGAACCGGTAAAACATTTGTAAATACAGACCAAGTAAAATAGCACTGGCAGAATAACAATCACAGAGCTCATTGGCAGAATTTGTTAAAAAGTAAACATTTAAAATAAAACAGTCGCTATAAAATGTATGCCACTGTATAAAATATTTAAATACATGTATCTCTCATACCAATAGAAGAAATCTCTAATCTTGCTTTCTAATAATTATACAAAATGCAAACAGAACCACAATAATAAAAAACCCTCATGTTTGTTTTTTGTGTTTTTTACTTTCAATTTATATGGTCAATTACAAGTATATTGATATAACAAGTTTGTGGCTCTTTTTTTAAATACCCTTTTGTTCCATTTTGTTGTTGTAAACACCTAGCGGATATTTACCCGTGTATAATACTTTATATAACATTGTTGTGCTTTCTAGATTCTGTCGAGTTAAATAATGGCATGAAAATGTGGATAATCTGTTGTGAATGATTAAGTATTACTACAAGAATATACTTGAGATTAAAGCTTTTAGTACAAAGATTCATAAAATATAAAGATGTAATAAGTGGAGTTAAATTGTGGAGTGCATTAAAGATCATTATCACCTAAGCTAGCAGGACCATTAAACACACCAGCATCCAAGTGATGACTTGAAGTAGGCCCTCCGCCCCACTCCTCCAGCTCTTAAGCAGAGGTAGCTAAAATATGCATTCATTCATTCATTTCAACTTATTTCCGTGCAGGTGAAACATTTTTCTAGGCAGTGGTAGGCAAACTCCTGTCTTTTCATTATAGTCTAAATATCTGTCTAGCTCCCTTAGGGCAGAGTAGTTGGGCTATGCAAGACGCAACCGAAGTTGACTGATTATAACAATAACTATAGACAGTTTAATGAATACTGTTTTGGCAATTATTAGGGCAGTGTCAGTTGGTAACATCGGGGAGGAGGGAGGAGGTTTGATTACCATGTTATTCTGTGGGTGGTAGGTATACAAAATAATTGTTTCTTGCCTCCCCTATGTGATCAATTCTGGATCTGTCCTTAAGTCAATTTGTGCACTTTAAAGCATAACATGGTCCAGAGCATGGGGGGAGGGTTCAAATATGAACCTAGCAGACCATTTATCTTCATTTTGCCTGGAAATCTATACAAAAAGCCTAATTCTGCATTGTAAAAACAACTTTTTTAAGCCTCAAAAGGGTGGTTTGTCCAACCCAGCATATGCCCGTTAAGTCACCATTTTTTAAAACATTGAATAACATAAAAATTATTAATTAAAACTAAACTAATAACAATGACACAGAATACTGGCTCTAACCTGTACATAATGAATGGTGAACTCTATAAGGCAATATTAACCTGCTATTTTTCATTTAGTAAATGATGATATTTAAAACTTGTGCTGCACTGATGCATTTAAAAAGTCCCTACAAGTGTTAATGAGCGACTTACATGGGTATTCTGTTCATTACACACTGTCAATCTAATTTTAAGGAATACTTTCAAACAGTATGTACAACTGCTAGTGTGCTGTCAAGTTTTAACAAGGGAACAATACATCAACATCATCACCATACTAAATGAACAAAAAACGTTTCATTTTTTTCATTGCATATTGAGTTGAATTGAATAATATATATTTATTTTTTTTGCATGTTTTTTTTCATACTAAGTAACAATGAAGCCAGATTATTTGACGAAAAAAAAAGTAGTTTCATATTTTTTCAATCTGATTAAAATTAGCTCTACTGGTCTCACCAGTAGATCTAACAGCACTGCATGGACTCCCATGTCCAGGTGACATTTCATCTATAAATAACAATTTAAATATCGACCAATTACACTTTGCCTTTTATAACGTTATTCGGGAGCATACAAATTCTAAAAATATCGATCGAGACTATTTATGCAATAGGCGAAATTGTTTGTTTTTTTTTCGTCTTGAAACGAATTTTATATAAAATTTTATATTGAAATTAGTTTCCGGCAAACTTCGTAATTCACCTGAATCATTTCGTATACCCTCGGCATAAACCCAAATGTTTTTTTAAAAATTCAAATCACTGCCATGATTTTGCAAGTAAGGTTTTGATTGGTCGAATGAAAGGTTAACTGGACATGAGCTCCAACGGGCTGCTGTTAGATCCACATGTAATAGTGGAGCTAATTTTAATTAGATTGATATTTTTTTACATTTTGTTATGTTGTAGCACAAAAATATTGAATATGATGTCATGTAAAATGACACATAACATTATACTTCAGTTTATAAAACATGCATTTTTCTATTATAATATACTGCTCATTAATATTATAATATGAAATGGCAGACAAACATACCACTAATACATCATCGTGTAATAATAAAATCTTAAAATAATATCAATACTTTAAAAAACTGAACACATATAAAACAAATTCATCAATTAACCTATTTATATAATAACAAATAAATACAAAACAAAATTAACACAACTACTGCATTTGACTATAAAACTATAACAAAATTAACAACTACTGCATTTGACTACAAAACTATAATAAAATTGGCTCATAAAATGGATGATGAGACAGAAATACAATCTGTCATGGACACAGATCTGTCAAATTTCATGATTTATTAACTAAAATACTGTTGAAACATTTTTATTCCAAAAGTATAAAATTCCATATATCCACTAATTAATGGACTTTTACACCATTGTGATTAATGGACTTTTACACCATTTTGATTAATGGCCTTTTACTACATTGCAATTAATGGATTTTTACACCATTGTGATTAATGGATTTATCATTGTGTTTTAATTAAAACAAATACAGTACACCAAACAATTAACATTGTATACTTACATACCAGGTAATAACAAATAAAGACAAAATAAAGTTAACAAAACTACTGCTTTTGACTACAAAACTATCATAAAGTTGATTCATAAAATGACTGATGACACGGCATGGACACAGATCTGTCAAATTTCAGTTTAATTCAGAAAGTGGATTTTTTTTTTTACACCACTGTGATTAATGGATTTTTACACCATTGTTATTTATGGATATTTTTACATTATTGTGATTAATGGATTTTACACCATTGTGAGTAATGGATTTATCATTGCATTATAATTAAAACAAATACAGTACCCCAAACAATTAACATTGTAATTGTACCGGGTAATAACAAATAAATACAAAATAAAGTTAACAAAACTACTGCTTTTGACTACAAAACTGTCATAAAGTTGACTCATAAAATGACTGAGACAGAAATAGTCTGTCTTGGATACAGATCCATCAAATGTCATGATGTAATTGTTTTATTTATCAACTAAAATACCATAAAACCAGTTTGATTCAGAAAATAGAAATTGCTTACACCATTGTAATGAATGCATTTTTACACCATAGTAATTCAAGGAACATTTACACCATTGTAATTGTTAATAGATCTACAGCACTGTAATTAATGGCACCTTACACCACGGTAACTAATACATTTATACACCATTGTAAACAATGTATTCTTACATCATTGTAAGTAATTTTACACTATTGTAATTAATGCATTTTATGCCTTCCTAATGCATATTTCATAACTTTAATCCATCAACTTTTACCTATCATAACATACACCAGTCTGAAAAGACAATAACCAAAAATGAATATTCCTGTTTATAGAGGCTTGAACTATTGCTTAAAAAGTGAACTGCTACCTGCCTGAATACAATTACAACACGGCGTAAGTACTGTTAGACACTTGGCAACGTAAATCAAGTCACAAGTCAAGTCACAAGTCGAGTCTCGCTCACTTCTGCTGTTTGTCGAGGTTCTGGGGCAGGAACACACCTTGTATAATACTGAACATAACTATGACTCCAATCACGACGAAACTGCAGCTGATGTCGAATGGAGCGCCGAGGTGGATTCCATAACTCACTGACCAAGAATACAAACTGCCTGCTACTGTTGGCGCCATCGTTCTGAAATGGTTAAAGGAAAAGGAAAATTATACAAGTATCCTGTACTTCAAACTATGTCAGTTAGGGCCAAATACATGGATAAATTTAAGGCATTCACCTCAAGTGTTTTAAAAGATGGTGAGGAAAAGAAGGAGAAGAATAATTCTATAAATATCACGTTTTTTTACACCATGATAAGGGATGGATTTCTATAGTTTAGTACACCTTGTAACTGTCATTATCCTTGTGATTAGCAATGTTCTAAGGAAGTAACATTTATTTCTATAGTTCATCATACCTTGTAACTAGTTACTAAAGTTTGTTTTGTTTAATGACACCACTAGAACACACTGATTTAGTAATCATTGGCTGTTGGATGTCAAATTTTTTGTAATTTTGACATATAGTCTAAGAGAGGAAACCCATTACAGTTTTCCATTAGTAGCAAGGGATCTTTTATATGCACTATTCAAAAGACAGAATAACACATACCATGGCCTTTGATATACCAGTTGAAGTGTACTGGCTGGAACAAGAAATAAACTAGTTACTAAGACTAACTTTGCGATTACAGTCAGTGTCATTACGATACCGTTCACTGTCGGGCAGTAAAATGGATTTTTATAGTTCAACATGCCATGTAATTTGTTTAATAGTTCAACATACCATGTGAGTAATTACAAAGACTAACCTTGTGATTGCTGTTGACTATGCCAATATTCTCAGGCAGTAAAATGGATTTTTATAGTTCAACATACCATGTAATTTGTTTAATAGTTCAACATACCATGTAAGTAATTACTAAGACTAACCTTGTGATTGCTGTTGACTGTGCCAATATTCTCAGGCAGTAAAATGGATTTTTATAGTTCAACATACCTTGTAACTAAGACTAACCTTGCGAGTGCGGTCACTGTCATCGCGATTCCGTTGACCGTGCCAGCGTTTTCCGGACTGACCGAGTTGTTCACCATCAGAGAAATGGATGTGAAGCAGAAGTTACACGCAGCTTTCTCCGGGATCAACAAAGCCATCAGCAGTGTCCACAGCAACACTTTCCTGAAAGAGAATTCATCACTTTGTTCGTTGAGCTAGAGTCCTACTTTTAGTGATATTCTCAAATACAATGGCACTGAAACATGCATTGAAAGAAATGCTTATGACAGCCCTAAAAATTCAGAGCATGTTGTGAAATGCAATTCTGTTCAAGCATCGGTTATACAACTTTAAATTCATGAGCACTGTCAAATGGTTATACAGAGAACAAAGTGACTTTATCAAATGTCAAAGAAACTGGGTCCTAATTCACTAATCTCTCACAACTTTGTAATCTGGCAGTGCAATGCAAAAAGACTTGCAAGGACAATGTGATGTTGCCTAAGAGAACTTTGTGAATTAGGCCCATGTTCATTAATGAGCAGAGCCCATATTTTCGAAGCCATCTCAGTGCTACAAAATCGTAAAACCATTGTAAACTATGATGTCACTATGGCGTGTGCTATAGTGATGGCATTGCCTACAATGTTTTACGATTTCGTAACGCTAAGATAGCTTCATAAATCCCTAGCCAGTAGTGTTAGCAAGGTGGGTATCTAGACAGTGGTGAGCTCATTTTATAGTGGGGGGTTGAGACATGTTTCCCCGCAAAAAAATGAATCGAAAAAAGAAGATAAAATCTGATCGAGCAGGAAAGGTTCAACTCCTTGCAGTTTTATTTTATATTTAATTTTGCTTTTAAATGACAGTATTAGCTGTAAATCTTGTCATTAAAATGCAAGATCAATACAAGTAATTAACTATGACTAACTCATTAGGTTATACAAATATAATTCACATTAACTGAAATATTGGTCACCTATAGTCTGTCCCATCCTCTTACAAAAATGATTTTTGTAAATAATTTCAGTTTGGTTTGACGTAAGAAGAAAATTAAAAGTGTTTTGGAAATAAAAAAAGTTTAAACTATTTTTGTGTCCAATTTAGAAAACAATCGGCTCAGAAATAAATAAATTGTAGCAAATTCCATAGCATGAAAAAAGGCACTCCCCGTGGGATGGACTATATGTTAAAATCACTTCCAGTTACCCATGATGTTTAAAATGTTGTCCTCTGGAAGTGTGTTTTTATAAACAAATTTAACAATAATTATATCTACATGTATGTCCTTCACTGGTGTAAATGGGAAATTTAAAACATTAAAAAACATTACTACTTTAAGAAGTTTGTTTTGTTTAACTACACCACTAGAGCACATTGATTAATTAATCATCTACTACTTCAAAAAGACTGTCCTGAGTTAACTGCTACTGACTAGCATAGCCTTTTTTTATCACTACTGTTACATGTTTAAAAATTTAATTTTTTCTTCCAATCATTTTATAAGTTCAAAAAAATAAATAAAATAGAAATAAAAGACATTTTAGCTACTACAAACATTAGGATGAACAGAAACACACTGAATATAGAGACAATAAATATACTAGAAAAGAATTTACATATGACCGAGTAATACGCTCTGAATAAGTACAATGTTAATATAAATGCGAGTAACAGAAAAAGAAAAAATCAAGAAATAAACAATAAGTTTTGGATAAAAGGCTGGAGCAAACACAAGAGCATCCGAACCGTGAGAGCGAAGGAGAAAGAAGGAAGAAGAGGTCACGTGACCGGAACTAACAGGGTGAATGTTTGGACCGTAAGGTGGATAAAGGGGGAAATGCCAAAGGTCAGAGGTCAGGATAGAGTATAAAGAAAACACTTAATATCGAGACACCGATGTTCTAAACAAGAACATGTATTTAAAGTGTCATTTTACTTCTAAGGCCGTATCAGTTGGACGAATCTTATAATGGAAGTCAACTGAGAACAGTCCCTTTAAAGTCTCAGACCCTAATTTCAACCCCTGATAAATAACTCCAAGTTTCGTTGATCTACAAACCTGTAACACATCCGGATAAGGTGACAAGAGAGTGAAACAAGAGTCTGTGATGTGGAAAAAGGGAAATACCCATTAAAACTTGACTAGAGCTCATCTTCATAACCACTGCCCATCAGGACTTTGATGGAAAACCATATCTATATGAATGAATATGTTATGGGTATGATTCAAGTCTAATTAAGTGAAATGTTTGCAATGGGATGGATGAACAGTTTGTTTTGGACCAACCAAGCTGTTCCTACATGAGGTTTGATGGTCCTGTATGCAAGATATGATCTGGACATGGATTTACCACTCTGTGCATTAGACCTTGAAACGTAGGTCACCATGACCTATTAATAGTATGCGACACACCACTATCCCAAGTTGTTCCTACATGTGAGATTTGGTTGTCTTGTATGCATCTGTATGCAAGATATGGTTCAGACAAGAAAAAGTTAACAGACGGACGAACGGACAACGTCATAGATAGGCGTATAAAAATGGTTCTAATAGAAATAAATATGCCGAGATGTTAAAATCTTGGGTCTGCCCCTTTAAAACGATACTTACTGGGCATATATGAGGTGCAGCATGGGTATCAGCTGAACGGGAATCATTATGAAGAAAGATGCAATGATGAACGTCTGAAAAAACAACAAAACACAATGTAAAAAAATGTAAAACCTGAGTCTTTTAGCATTAGATAAATCTCAATTACTGGCAAAGGTTCCCTTACAAACAAATTTCTGATAGATGTTAACATTAAGTATTTTAATAATATAGAAGCTATGAATTAGCACACCCAAGCATTAATATGTACAACACCAGAAGTGAACCTGACATTTTGTTTTCATGTATAAAATGCAGTGACATGTAAAAGATTTAAAGAATATTTTTTCCAACATCAGTCAACTCGCAAAAGAAAGAAAAAGTGTACTTTATGCTGGTTTTAACTTCCAGTATATCATTCTATTATGCAGAAACATACAATGGACAAAAAACTTAAAATATAAGTACCTTTAGTGACTATTTATTTCTCCAGCATAAATTGATAACCACATAAATATCATAGACGTCATTAGACATTTTTCAAAAGTGTTAGTTTTCATAATGAACTGTGGCCAATATTTACATTTGTTCAGGGTGAAGAATTGCCCCCCAAAAATATAACAGCCAAAAGGGGGCACCTGACCCATATCACAGTTAACCTGTACACTGTATACAGTGCATTCCCCAATTCATATTTCTTGCTGTTTTGCACATGGCACTCACCGGAAATAATAACAGACCAACAAGAAATAGGTCTACATTACTTGAGAGTATGGCAGCTTTAGTTTCTTGTTTTTCAATGGAAAATACCTAGGAATTTTTAGTTGAAAAAGTTATTTTTGGCAAGAATTTTCACTTGACAACAATGGCGGCATATCATTAATTTTCAGGAATCGATAGCCGATTGTGACAGCTAATTTAATAATAAATCTGATCATTTTACCAATAATGAAAATCATGAAATATTGAGGTAGTTCATTAAAAAAAATATTCTGGTCAGAAAAACAGTTATTGGGAATAATGGACATAAATACTGGACATCTGGCCACAAATGCCCTAAGTAAACACAACGTTTTAGATTTTTTGCCTCATTTTAAGCAATAATAACTAATCTAAAATATCATAAAAATTAGAAAAACCCACGTTGAAAAGTGAAAGTGAAAATATGTGAGTAAAAATTATAAATTTGTACCCCCTCAACATGATTTTATCAACAATTAATCCAGTAGTCTGAAGGTTAAGCAACAAACTGTACAACTGATTATTATTTGAGCTTTTAAGTCACAACAGATTAAAATTTTCATTCTATACCAGCTCTAGCCCAATTGTCGTATTTTCCTTTCAGAATAGTCAATAATATTTGGCATTATCTGTAAACCAAAATATTTTATATGTTTCATGTAAAACTAGTTTTACATGATTGGAGAGTATGACAGTGTTTAAAATCTAGATAACATTAACAAACTGTGATTTGGGTCGAAGTATACTGACCCATTTTAAGCCCAGTCTCTTTGCAGTTGCTGGGTAGCACAAGATTTGTAGAAACATGAGTGGGGCGGCCACTGCACTTAGCGACGTTCCAATCTCACCCGAGCTGAAACCGAGACCATCTAAAACAAAACAGTCATACAATAAACAACTGGTAAATAACTATTACATGTACAAAGAAAAAGACTTAAAGAGTGTGGGGTTATGAAACATTTAAAGTCTTTAATAAAAGTTAAAGTATGTTTTGTTTAATGACACCGCTTATAGCACATTGATTTATTGATCATCGACTATTGGATATAAAACATTTGGTAATTTTTACTCGTAGTCTTCCACAAAATCAAATCCCATAGAAAACAATAGTAACATATGGCTACAACTCCTGCCTGCAGAGTATGAATCAACATATGCACCTCAGATATAAATACTGCCACCCATCACCCTTAAAGTGAATCAGAAAATAATGGAGGTCAAGCTGCTCATTTCAAAGATAACGGGTAACATCTCAATTTTAGTACTTTTTTTTTACAGGTACTCCACAAATATTTCAAGGCTACTTGACACAGTGGTACTAGATGAAATAAAATTGCAATTTTTTTTTGCCCAGATGAAACTAATTTTTGTTTACAACCAACACACTCACATTTATAACCAATCAAAGGACTTGTGGTATTAACTGCTCTAGTACTACCTTCAAAGGAAACCCACTACATTTTTTCATTAGCAGTGAGGGATCTTTTATATGCACTTTCCCACAGAGAGGACAGCATATACCACATCCTTTAATATACCAGTCGTGGGGCACTGGCTGGGATGGGAAAAAACCCCAATCAGAGAATGGTTCCACTGAGTGAGTTCTATGTTCTGCCAATTGAGCTAGATCCCGCCCAGTGTCTCTAACAATGTCTTGAGACTTTTACTGACATGTCAGACCTAAGAGAATTAAAACAGAACGAATCGCGTGACGGAACAAAGTAAATATTGATCTCACCTAGTCTTGGTTCAGTGGACAACCACACAGTGAAGATATCATCAAACGCAATGATGCCAAACGAAAATATTGCGTACATCATCACACTCGATCTGACCTCCGACTGACTAAAACAACAAACACATCAGACATTATAGGTACTGAATGAATGAGTGAATGGATGAATTAATGAATGAATGGATGGATGGATGGATGAATGAGTGAATGGATGAATGAATGAATGAATGGATGGATGGATGGATGGCTGAATGAATGAGTGAGTGAGTGAATGAATGTACGAACAAATGAAATAAACAAAGGATGGATGAATACAATGGATGGAAAATGTTTAATGACATCACTAGAGTACATGGATTCATGTTGAATGCCAAACATTTGATAATTCTGACAGTGTTAAAAAAACACCCTGCTACATGGGATCTTTTATATGCATTATCCCACAGACAGGATAGCACAAGCCTTTGGTATACCAGTCATGGGACACAGGTTGGTACATTGTCCTAGGACCTACAGACTCCTAGGTAACTGTAAAACTATATTCCAATCCCTTATTTTAATTAATAAAAATGGTAAAATTAATACAACTATTGGCCTCAGTAGTATAATGATAAAAAAAGAAGTTTCTTTTTTTTAGCGACACCACTAGAGCACATTGATTTATTAATCATTAGTTATTGGATGTCAAACATATGGTCATATTTCATTTTGGCATAGTCATAGAGAGGAAACCCGCTACATTGTTCTATTAGTAGCAAGGGATCTTCTATATGCACCATCCCACAGACAGGATAACACATACCACAGCCTTTGATATACCAGTCTTGGTGCACTGACTGACCGTGCATCAAATCGAGCACTTTACCACTAGGCTACATCCCGCCCCTGTATAATGATCAAGCTATTGGACTTAAAGCTGGTAGGTACTGGGTTTCACTCCTGGTACTGGGCTACATCCCGCCCCCGTATAATGATCAAGCTGTTGGACTTAAAGCTGGTAGGTACCGAGTTTCATTCCTGGTACTGGGCTACATCCCGCCCCCGTATAATGATCAAGCTGTTGGACTTAAAGCTGGTAGGTACCGAGTTTCATTCCTGGTACTGGGCTACATCCCGCCCCCGTATAATGATCAAGCTGTTGGACTTAAAGCTGGTAGGTACCGAGTTTCATTCCTGGTACTGGGCTACATCCCGCCCCCGTATAATGATCAAGCTGTTGGACTTAAAGCTGGTAGGTACCGAGTTTCATTCCTGGTACTGGGCTACATCCCGCCCCCGTATAATGATCAAGCTGTTGGACTTAAAGCTGGTAGGTACTGAGTTTCATTCCTGGTACTGGGCTACATCCCGCCCCCGTATAATGATCAAGCTGTTGGACTTAAAGCTGGTAGGTACCGAGTTTCATTCCTGGTACTGGGCTACATCCCGCCCCCGTATAATGATCAAGCTGTTGGACTTAAAGCTGGTAGGTACCGACTTTCATTCCTGGTACTGGGCTACATCCCGCCCCCGTATAATGATCAAGCTATTGGACTTAAAGCTGGTAGGTACCGACTTTCATTCCTGGTACTGGGCTACATCCCGCCCCCGTATAATGATCAAGCTATTGGACTTAAAGCTGGTAGGTACCGACTTTCATTCCTGGTACTGGGCTACATCCCGCCCCCGTATAATGATCAAGCTATTGGACTTAAAGCTGGTAGGTACCGAGTTTCATTCCTGGTACTGGGCTACATCCCGCCCCCGTATAATGATCAAGCTATTGGACTTAAAGCTGGTAGGTACCGAGTTTCACTCCTGGTACTGGGCTACATCCCGCCCCCGTATAATGATCAAGCTATTGGACTTAAAGCTGGTAGGTACCGAGTTTCACTCCTGGTACTGGGCTACATCCCGCCCCCGTATAATGATCAAGCTGTTGGACTTAAAGCTGGTAGGTACCGACTTTCATTCCTGGTACTGGGCTACATCCCGCCCCCGTATAATGATCAAGCTGTTGGACTTAAAGCTGGTAGGTACCGAGTTTCATTCCTGGTACTGGGCTACATCCCGCCCCCGTATAATGATCAAGCTGTTGGACTTAAAGCTGGTAGGTACCGAGTTTTATTCCTGGTACTGGGCTACATCCCGCCCCCGTATAATGATCAAGCTGTTGGACTTAAAGCTGGTAGGTACCGAGTTTCATTCCTGGTACTGGGCTACATCCCGCCCCCGTATAATGATCAAGCTGTTGGACTTAAAGCTGGTAGGTACCGACTTTCATTCCTGGTACTGGGCTACATCCCGCCCCCGTATAATGATCAAGCTGTTGGACTTAAAGCTGGTAGGTACCGACTTTCATTCCTGGTACTGGGCTACATCCCGCCCCCGTATAATGATCAAGCTGTTGGACTTAAAGCTGGTAGGTACCGACTTTCATTCCTGGTACTGGGCTACATCCCGCCCCCGTATAATGATCAAGCTGTTGGACTTAAAGCTGGTAGGTACCGACTTTCATTCCTGGTACTGGGCTACATCCCGCCCCCGTATAATGATCAAGCTATTGGACTTAAAGCTGGTAGGTACCGAGTTTCATTCCTGGTACTGGGCTACATCCCGCCCCCGTATAATGATCAAGCTATTCGACTTAAAGCTGGTAGGTACTGAGTTTCACTCCTGGTACTGGGCTACATCCCGCCCCCGTATAATGATCAAGCTATTGGACTTAAAGCTGGTAGGTACCGAGTTTCATTCCTGGTACTGGGCTACATCCCGCCCCCGTATAATGATCAAGCTATTGGACTTAAAGCTGGTAGGTACTGAGTTTCACTCCTGGTACTGGGCTACATCCCGCCCCCGTATAATGATCAAGCTATTGGACTTAAAGCTGGTAGGTACCGACTTTCATTCCTGGTACTGGGCTACATCCCGCCCCCGTATAATGATCAAGCTATTGGACTTAAGCTAGTAGGTACCGACTTTCATTCCTGGTACTGGGCTACATCCCGCCCCCGTATAATGATCAAGCTATTGGACTTAAAGCTGGTAGGTACCGACTTTCATTCCTGGTACTGGGCTACATCCCGCCCCCGTATAATGATCAAGCTATTGGACTTAAAGCTGGTAGGTACCGAGTTTCACTCCTGGTACTGGGCTACATCCCGCCCCCGTATAATGATCAAGCTATTCGACTTAAAGCTGGTAGGTACTGAGTTTCACTCCTGGTACTGGGCTACATCCCGCCCCCGTATAATGATCAAGCTATTGGACTTAAAGCTGGTAGGTACCGAGTTTCATTCCTGGTACTGGGCTACATCCCGCCCCCGTATAATGATCAAGCTATTGGACTTAAAGCTGGTAGGTACTGAGTTTCACTCCTGGTACTGGGCTACATCCCGCCCCCGTATAATGATCAAGCTATTGGACTTAAAGCTGGTAGGTACTGAGTTTCATTCCTGGTACTGGGCTACATCCCGCCCCCGTATAATGATCAAGCTATTGGACTTAAAGCTGGTAGGTACCGACTTTCATTCCTGGTACTGGGCTACATCCCGCCCCCGTATAATGATCAAGCTATTGGACTTAAAGCTGGTAGGTACCGACTTTCATTCCTGGTACTGGGCTACATCCCGCCCCCGTATAATGATCAAGCTATTGGACTTAAAGCTGGTAGGTACTGAGTTTCATTCCTGGTACTGGCTCCCACCCAGAGCATGTTTAACAATTTAATGAGTAGGAGTAAGGCCACATTGCAGACTCACTGACCACTAACCAGTCCAAGTAGCTGGTGTGTGTGCCCAGGACAGCGTATTTGAATCTTAATTGGATTTAAGCATGAAAATAAGTATAAATGAATGAAATAAAACAATTATCCATACCTACACAATGACACCAGTTTGCTATTACGTATATGCTGTATACATGAGAAAACAACTGATTTATTTCCCTTTGCAATGCTCTCCTGTGATAACGATTCAATGTCTATTAGCTGAAGAGGTTCGTTCTTACATGAATGACATTGTGTACAGCCCTCAACACTGCCTGCCATCCCATTTGCATCAATCACCGTAACACCAGCCTTTTCAATTTCAGTCTTTTGTTTACATTTATCACCTGTTGTACAGACATCCGCATTGACGTTATGAGTGTTTTCATCAACTAATTTACTAACTCCATTAGTCCTTGGAACAGAAAATGGCACCAGTTCATCATTTACATCTAACTTTTTCAACAGTCTAGTCCGCAGGTCAGTTTTGTTGCAGCCGTTAGCGATAGTTTCACTGTTACACCTTGGTCGACGGCTATTGCAGCTGTTGAGATGGTCACGGTTTTGAGGAGAATTGAAGTGATGTTTTTCCTCTTCATCTGCATACGGCAGACATCTCTCTATGTTTGCGAAACTCAACTCTGCCGCAGGTTCGTAGTGTAAATTCTCGATGGAGAAATTGAGCGCGGAACTGACGTCGGAGAATCGACACGATGTATGTGTGTCGAGATGTAACTGCTGACTGTCAGAGATCGAGGCAATGCAAGAGAGTTTTTCACCGTCTTCAGGGGACGTTTCGTCAATCTCAATCTGTACATCTCTGAAACAAGAACGGCAACAGTGGTTTAATGACAAATCAGCACATTCTAAAACTAAAGCTATTTAACACATATGGTTATTTCAACAAAGAGGGAAAGTTAGGCAAGGAAAAAACAGTTAAATGTGGTATGTGTAAGCCTCGTGTCAAGTTGACATTTTCACCACCTCAAGTGTACTTCTTTCCCATATGACAGGATACGATGGAAGCAGGGGTAGGAAACAATAAAATTGTCAATCGGTCCCATGTAACATCATTACTAGGCTACCCCTGGGGGGGGGGGGAGAAAAAAAAGAAATACAATTTTTAAAAATAAATAATATATATATCTGCATAAACTAACATTTAAAAGATATTTGCCAAATAGTGTAAAACAAATGATCACCACTGTGGCGTTTTGCCTTTTGTAAGTTTTTATCTCGAATCATGAACAGGAAAACATCAAAACATGAAGAAAAAAAAACGTTTAATCACATCGGCATGTATATATATATATATGTGTATGTGTATGTCTACATATACATATACATATACATCAGTGTTCTCGCTGCTCCATTTAAGCAGGGCGGCCCGCTCCGCGATTGCATTTTGCCGCCGTCCTTTCACGTTCTCCGCCCTCCTTTATTTTTCTGCGCCACTCTTTATTTTCCAGTACTCTACTATATTTTACAGAACCTATCTCCATTATTTCCAAATGCACACTTTTTTCCACACATAAAAAAAACAACGATCAGTCTGCACACTGGACATCAAAGGAAACAAGCCGCGTTGTGTACAAAAAAGCAACTGACGAAACCTTTACGACAGTTACCGTAACGTAATTTAACAGTATTTTTAACAGCCTCTATTTTGTCCCATACCTGTATCCATTTGTATGTTTAATGCACACAATAAAAGTTATATTTTATTTGAGCAATCGCTGCAATGAAAACATTTTAATTTTTTACGGATTCGGCAATCTCCGATTGAAAACCCCCCACTTATTTTTCGCCAAAATCGTCATGTGATCAGAACGGTCATTCTGTTTTTTGTTTCCACTAACTATCATCTGATATTTTGTCCTGAATTGCCGATATAATTAGTTGTAACTGATGATTTTTACTTTCTGTCATTTCTGTCAATCTGTTTATTCAGCAGTTCTTATAAAATATTGTAAACTTTTAATTTTCACCGCTTATAAAAACAATGGAAGTGGTAGTGTTTAACATTAAAATCATTTATCTTGGGTGCCAAATAATATATACACCGCCTTTGCAAAAATGAAACTACATTTTGTCAGCTGGCGATATTTTATCACAGCGATCGATTCATTCGAAGATGGAAATAACAAAAAATGTATCCGACATTAGAGGATCACTTTACAAATATCTTTATTGTTTTTCGTATATGTTGAAATCTTTATTAAAATAATAATATTAAAACTTTGATCGGATCAGCAAAACCGGAACTGCCAATGATTGTCAGACCGATAACATCTTCAGTTCAATTAAAAGAGGAGTCGGCTTGTATTTTGTATAAACGTGTTTGCACTTTTTTGTTGGCAAAATAAGAAGAATGTCTTTCCACAAAGTCTACCAACACACAACAATATGGCAACCATGCTCCCCCCCCTTTTTTTTTATTTTTTTTTATTTTTTTTTTTTAAGGGTGTGGTGCCGCGCAGCTGCCCTCCTTTAATTTTCACCCAGCGAGAACACTGATACATATATATATATATATATATATATATATATATATATATATATATATATATATATATATATATATATATATATATATATATATATATATATATATATATATATATATATATATATATATATATATATATATATATATATATATATATATATAAAGTATGAGTATTCAGTAATTTCAGTTAAATTTATTGGACAAAACACTCACAAGGAACAGATATGACACCATTCGGGCTTTTGACAGCTTCATCTAGCACATGTTTAGACTAAATGTTTACTAACGACGTTGTTGATCGGATGACCAATCATTTGACCTCTACCGGCTCAAGTGATAACCGGTGCTCATAACAACAAAAAAAGGTTGAAATCATTAAAATTATACAATTTTCAAGACTGTTATAATTATTAGATACACTACATTGAACACTCCACAATAAATACATTTATAGATTATTTCAGTACATTTTATGTTATTATAAAACAGTGTTTATTTCACAAAGACCTCTTGCAATTTTGTTGGACTCTGACACTCGACCCGACAGGGCTCCATAAACAGGTGTTGATTGATTGAAAGTGACCACTTTTTATTAAATTTGGGACCGGTTTAAGTCTTGAGAATCAAAATACACATCAGTTTATTGATGTAGACAAATAAACACATGAAGATGTACTGCCAAAAACCATAATGTTTTCCAATAATAAAAATGGACACATTCTTCGGACCAACAAGAATGACATACGTTTTTTAAAAATAATATCGGTTTCAGAGATTGAGAATCGGTCCCAGACCCGGAAAAATGGCCTTTACCCAACCCTGGATGGGTAAATGTTATATTATCTTGTGAAGGTTAGAATGGGAAAATCAGGGAGGCTTGTAAAGCAGAATTACCAGTTTTCCCTGAACAGGATAAAGACAATAGCCCATGGCATTAAACTGATTACTCTATTATTATTTATTATTCTGCAAACTATTAAAAAAACAAGGTGGAGAAATCACATTTATCCCTAATTTTTCACCCCCAAATGTTACAAGCATTTTTGAGTTTGAAATAAAACAAGATTCATGACGTCATTATTTATAAAACATTTTAAAGTTTTAATTCATTAAAAATACATCAAATTAGTTATCTTTACCATGACACAAAATGTTATTTTTATATAATGTATTGAAATAAAAGATACACAAATTTAAACAATTGAAAATCTAATCCAAAGTCAATTGTTGTCAGTTTATCACTTTGCTTTAATCAGTCATCATAATGTGCCAGTAAAAACAGTGTTTGCAGGATGAAAAATCAACAACCCTGACCAAGAGAAATTTAACTTACGTTTTCCTTAGTGTTTCCTCAAACGTGAAAAATATAATAATAAAGGCTACCAAACACACAAGACCTGCAACAGCTGACGGAAGCAGAAAGGCGTAGTCCACAAAGAAACCGTTCTCATCAAACACTTGAGGAAACTTCTTGGCAGGAGATGCCAGGAATCCTGTACACAAAGAAAATTAAATTAATTTTTTAACAGGAATCAAAACAAGTTGAGAACTGTCATTCAGTTACCACATGTCAAGAGGAAGTTGGAACAAGATCACCATCACCTAAATTTTTATCAACAGTGTGTTTATAAATTATACACAAAAGTATTATTACAATGAGAATAGTGATATGAATGGACAGCAAAGTATCAGTGTGTTTTAAAAGGAATAATTAAATTTCTGTTACATTCATGACAAAGTAAAGTCATCCCATTGGGCTAGCCGTAGCAACGTGAGTTTGTTCACTTCTCGATGAACGTTTTAAAAAGTACATCAGGTTACATCATATCTAATGACATCACTTTACAATGGTAATGTGTCTTACTGAGTGTTATTAGCATCAGGAAACCTTTTATATGCACTTTCCCACACTCAGGACAACACATACCATGCATGACCTTTGACATACCAGTTGTGTAGCACTGGATGGAACAGGAAAACCCCCAAATGGTCCACTGAAATGGCTCAAACCTATAACACCAAGCACATCATAAAGAAATACCACTGATGACAAAAAGATCAACAGTAACACTGGAATTTGAAAACATGGCACCGGTGAGCAGTGATGCTGTGACTGGTTTATTGATTGATTGATTGATAGAGATAGAGATAGAGATAGAGATAGAGATAGAGATAGAGATAGAGATAGAGATAGAGATAGAGATAGAGAGAGAGAGAGAGAATCAACCATGTTTTGTAGCCAGTAAAGTAATTTCTAGCACAAAAACAGGTGTGGACATTACACAGTTGAACTACAGAACATTTTGTTTTAAATCATTTCAAAAATGTCTAATAGCTATTTAACATTTTATAATTGAGGAGCCTGAATAGCAAAATCTTTATGAAACACTGAGTAAAATGTTCCCAAGTTATCTTCTAAATTTTACTGAATGTAAAAATTGAACTATTTTCAAAACAGACATCTCATGTATAAATGGTTTGAACCTCATAAACCAATCAACTTGATCTACCCTATTGGGGCTAGGTTAGATTTTCTAAAATATATTATGGATGTCTTACCTCCGAATGATGGCCCCAGTATCATGCCAGTTCCCCAAGCAATGCCGATTGATGACATACTTAGAGCCTGATTTGAGTTGTCTGAGATTTCATACAGCACTGTCTTGGCTGTTCCCACAGTGCCTGCAAAACAAGAAGAAATAGCCATTTTTCATATCTCATATATTTTTAGTAATTATTTTAAAATATCAACATAGAAAAGAAACTTACATATTGAAAATGTTTGGCATGAAGGAATAAGACTTCAGATCCACAGAGTAGCATGTCAGTTTAATCAGTTATCAGTTATTTTGGTGTCAAATGATGATCAACCACAGAATACCATCCAGTTACAAACACCAAAGGCCCACAACTACTGCCACAGATCATGTGAACATGTTGTGAACATGTGTGCATGCTTCACTTGTTATTTTTACATCTATTGGTGCTTTGTACATGGATTGCACCATTTAGCCTTCCTCATTTGTTTATTAAATATAATTTTCAAGCAAAGTGGTTTTAAAAAATACATGTTAAAATGTTAAATATTGGTAGTTAGTCAATCATCAAAACTTGTTGCATGAATATTTTTGTTTTTTGTCTAACTTGTAAACATGCACTAGTGGATACATTGCAAGCTAAGACACATCGACTGGCATGTGCTTCAAGCATGTTTTTATTCAAAACACAGTGGCAGGAACAGGCATCTGTCTAAACCAGCATTCTGTGTAAACCGACACCGTTTTAATGTCCCGTTCAGCTACTGTTAATTTATCAGGAATAAAACTGTGTACACCGAATGCTGACTAGTCCGGACTTCGGATGCAACTTCAAGAACAAAAGAACGGCTTCAGTAGTAATTAGTTCTGTCTATACCGGCATGCGATCATACCTCTAGTGTCTGTCAGTGGTCACCTTTTAAACAATGACGGCAGTTCCCCAGTAATTAACACACCAAAATGTTATGAAATAATCGCGCCTCTTCGAACCACACCTGTAGTAACGGGTATAGGTAGCAAGATAAATAATTATTATTTGTATGTGTTCATACTGCATTGCATCATACCGATCTTTTTAAAAGAATAAAACTCTAAATTCAGACACCTGTTTCATGTGATTTTAATCAATAAAATAATGTTATTTATTCTGCTTGTTGTTTTCAGTGCATTCTGGTTTGAACACATATTTTGATTACATGTTAATGTCCCACTTTCAAAAGTCAGGACTGAACTTCGTGTCCCAGCCCGCTTGTCACGGACGACCTGTCGTATTTTGTTTATCGTGAGTTTGATTGGTTTCTTAGAAACGCAGATATCTTTCAGGTTTATACCAATCACTAAAACAAGCATTTCTTAGCCTTGCTTTTACAGATGTCTTACACATATTCCAAACGTTTGGTTAATATATCACAAAAACCGTAACTCTGGACGGACTCTGTTAACACTGGAACTCTGTCTAAACCGGCATATTTTATCATATTGAATCCGGTTTAGACAGAGTCCACTGTATATCACAGTCCTGGGCTCTGTTTTACGAAGCAATCTTAGTGCTAAGATCAACTTAAGTTAGTTTGTTTTAGTTTAATGACACCACTAGAGCACATTGATTATTAATCATCGGCTATTGGATGTCAAACATTTGGTAATTTTGACATATAGTCATAGAGAGGAAACCTGCTACACTTTTCCATGAGTAGCAAGGGATCTTTAATATGCACCATCCCACAGACAGGATAGCACATACCATGGCCTTTATTATACCAGTCGTGATGCACTGACTGGAACGAGAAGTAGCCCATTGGACCCACTGATGGGGATCGATCCCAAACCGACTGCGCATCAAGCGAGCGCTTTACCACTGGGATACTTCCCACCCCAAAGATCAACTTAAGTGCATAACTACCGTATGCACTTTAGGTGATCTAAGAGCTAAGATTACTTTGTAAAATGGGGCTCCGAAGTTACCATGCCCATGTATGTTGGCTGCATTTTTGTAAAATGTTGAAAGAGGCCTTAATACAGGCATTAGCCTTTGGGCCAATCCCAAAACTGTTTAAACCCCTAAAAAAACCTATGTGTACAAGTAAACCCCCTTTACACATTGTGTGTACTCACCATTTATGACGCCAGCGAGGAAACGAAGGGCCATGGCTAATGGTATGTTGGTGCTGAACCCAAATAAAAATGAGAAAATCCCATTACCAGCCACAGTGATGAGAAGAATAGGACGTCGCCCTATCTTGTCAGAGAGCCAACCCCAGAAATAACTAGCAGAGAGAAAGAAAAGAAACATTTATTTAACAATACCTCAACAAAGTTTAATGATAGTATCAGACTACCAACTGTCACAATGGAGTTGGCTAACTCACCGATCTTTTGTTGTATTACAATTCCTACGACTGATTAGTTGTTATTCTGAGCACACCCATCATAAGTGGGAGTTGGGTAAATTACAATGCAAGCATCGAGTTGGCCAACTTCATCGTGGCATATGAAAGTCTGAACCTAGCATTAGCTATGGCCATTTGATTATTTCGACACTTTGGGAAAGGAAATAACAAGCAGGATTTGACAAATCCACCAGTCCTCGGTCCCGGCTAGTGAATGTTTGGTCTGGGCTAGTGGATTTATTCACCTGGGCCAAGTTCCACGAAGCGATCTTAGTGCTATGATCACTGTAAGTGTATAAGGTAGCTATTCACTTAAGGTGATCTTAGGGCTAAGGTCGTTTCGTAAAACGAGGCTCTGTATTACATAATGCATAACAAAAGCTTCTGTGAGGGCTAGTAACTTTCTCAAACATTTGTCAAACACTGTAAAAGACTTACTTGCTTAATGACACCTCAGCACATTTTAAACTAGGACCATCTGATATCTAACACAAAATTATTTTGACACTTGATCAACAGAGAGAGGGGAAACCTGCTGCTGCCACACACTAATTACCGAAAAACCAACATACATGTAGATAGGACAGTACATACCATGCCCTTTGATGTACCAGTTGTGGTGCACTGCTTGAAACGGGGAAAACCTGAGTCCTCAACATAGAAATAGGAAACCTGCAGCTGTCATTGACTACTCCTACCAAGAAAACAACATAGACAGGACATCAAATACCACAGCCTTCGATGTACCAGTCTTGTTTTCTTTCTTGCAGTTTGTCAGTTTTTAAAAGATTAAATATTAGCCATAACCTTTACTAGTTCATTAAAAAAAAACCCATCCCTTTCAAGAATTTCTAGTGATAAAAAAAAATGCATTCTGCAGTGTATGTTAATTTTTGTATAAATGACAAAAACAAAAACAAAACCCCCACACCCGTGATTTGTTAAAATGTTTTACTGTACCTTCCAAATGCTCTGCCAGCAAACACTGAAGAAGCTATCAAACCACAGTAATAACCCTTCTCTTCCTCCTTGTAGCCCATCGACTGAAGTAAAAAACATAATACATTGTTTGTTCCCCTCAATACGTCACCACCACTTTTATCATAAATAGAGATTATTATACAAGCTTCAGTGTCATACTGATTTTACGAAATGAGTGGCAAGATTTTTGTATTGCCCGAGCAAGAGCAATACATGAATCCTGACATGAGTTTCGTAACATCAGTAAGACTCACATACGAGTGTAATAATTTCTTTATTATCCATATTATTATTGTTGTTTTCTTTATGAATAACAAGACCCAACTCAAAATGTTTCAGCCACAAGTAGAAGGTGACGATGAAATGATGTCATATTTCAAATGCACAGTCTGAGCTAGGACTGGAGAAGCAATGTCATGTTATGACATCGCTTCTAAAAATTACGTCATTAAACTTGTTATTACACGTGTGCTTCATATGATTTTTATTAACTCGTATTATTCAAACTTTGAATCGTAATACATATTTATTATTATAAAACCCACACTCATGTACAAATACAGCATTAGATGTCAGACCTGCTTTAATTATATACAGTGAAACCCCTCTAAACCGAACACCCTAAGGACCAAGAAAAATGTCCTGTTTTAAGAAGTATCCGGTATAGAGAGCTTAAATTCTGTACCATTTTTTAACAAGGGACCGTAAAAAATGTCTGGTTTTTAGAGAATTCTGGTTTACAGAGGGTCCAGTTTTGAAACGTTTCACTGTATATATATAAAAATATATGAACCTATTGAACATAGTTGCTGCCATTTTAAGTATTAAAATATGCAATATTGATCTGAAGATCATACAATTAGCAGACAGCTGAGTTCTACTCGTGAAAACTGTATGAAGTGTTTCAATAATATTTTGTAAGCCTTCTTAAGAGATTAGGCCTAAAACAATAAATAATAATAATAATAATAATAATAATAAATACAAGTCGGTTGTTTTGTTTTGTCCATTTGCTCATGACTTACAAAAACCCACCCTAAAAAGTTTAAGTAAAAATAAATTATTTTTCCTTTTTCTCTTTTCTTTTAAAGAACTTTGTGGGGCTACCAATTTTTACTAAGTGCTACTAGATTTTATAACCTGGTAGCCCAGTGGGCTACCACTGAAAAAACGTAAGGTCAAGGCCTGCATCCAGTGTACAACGACTGGCATATCAAAGGCCATGGTATGTGCTATCCTGTCTGTGGGATGGTTCATATAAAACATCCGTTGCTACTAATAGAAAATGTAGCAGGTTGTCTCTGTAAGACTATAGGTCAATATTACCAAATGTTTGACATCCGATAGCCGATGATTAATAAATCAATGTTCTCTAACTTTAACTTTAACTGTATTGGATGAAGATGATAAATACAGTTCAGTAGATGTTGACAATAATATTGAACATAGAATCAAACACTTATCTGATGATAACACCAGTGAGCAGAATGACACTGAACCTGATCCAATTAGCACAAGTTACAGAAAGGATGCAGTGGATTGTCTTTTAGAAAATAATCTGAAAATCAAATTTATGACCATATTTTGTAGTTGAGGGAAATGGAAAAAAGAGCAGAAGGAAATGTAGACCTACATAATATTCTCGCTGGGTAAAAATTAAAGGAGGGCAGAAGCCCCCCCTCCACCCCACCACCCCCCAAAAGAAACCAGAAGAGAAAAAGGAAAAAAATGGGTGGGAAACATGGTTACCGTATAGGCAAGCCCGAGTACTTGGGCTACGTGTAGGCCTATCATTGGGTATTGGTCGACTTTGCGAAAAGACATACCCCTTGTTTTAATATTATTTTAATAAAGATTTCAAGATATCTAAAAAAAATACAGGTGATCCCCTAAATTGGGATATCATGTCTGTGTTCTTTTTATTTCTTCATCGAATGAATTGATCGCACTGATATCGCCAGGTGAAAAAAGTTTAGTTTTTGTAAAGGCGGTGTATATATAATTTGGCATCCAAGAAAAATACTTTTAACGATGAGCACTACCACTTCCATTATTTTTATAAGTGGTGATACCCCCAAAATGAAAAGTTCCTAATATTTTATAAAGAATTGCCGAATAAACAAATGACTAATTAAAAATCATCAGTTACAACCATCTACATCTGCAATTGGGAACAAAATATCAGATGAAAGTTAGTGAACACAAAAACTGATTGACCGAGGCTGTTAAAATAGTGTTAAATTACGTTATGGTAACTATCGTAAGCTACTGAAGTTTTTCCACACCGCAGCTTGTTTTCTTTTATGTCGAGTGTGCTGACTGATTGATTGTTTTTTTCAGTGTGAAAAAAAGTGTCCAATATGAAATAGTGGAGCTGGATTCTGTAAAATATAGTAGGATGTGGGAAAATAAAGAGGGATGAAGAAAAATAAAGGGGGCGGCAAAACACGAAAGTGGGACGGCAAAATGCAATAGTGGGCCGGCTGCCCCGCTTAAATGGAGCAGCAAGAACACTTGTCACAACAGAAACAAAACTAAATATAACACCATTTGACCCTTTGTCCGCCCCAAGTACCAGGTTACAACATACCCACTACCAACCGAAGAATGAAACGATATCGTTCGACAGTATGACACCAACAAAATATGAAATTATTCCATAGTGGATACAGGAATCTGAATAAAGTGCGGTGGGGTGCATTATGCAACAGAAAATTTAAAAACATTGTTCGGTAAATTTTATCTCTCTCACTAATTAGATATTAAATTGGAATATATTGCTTTAAAAAAACCAAAATCGGAATATTTAACTTAAAATACTGGATAAAAATAAAATGAACAAAGTACCGATTCCAAATCAATTGATTTCATTGAAATTGGGTGGGAAGTAACCTAGAATAAGGTAATAACTTTGAAATTTCATTTTGACGAGGTGAACTTTGATTTTGAAAACGTGACGTCATTAATGCTGTATTTTTACAAGATATAATTAAGATTGAGTCCAAATACCTGAGATTTAGTTTTGTAAGGTTATTACCTGTTATTTACCAAAAAATAAGACAAACTTTTTTGTGTGTGCTAAGTTGTAGGTTTTCCCATGTGACGGCTCATATATGCTTTTATTACCTTTGGTATAGTGGACATCCTAAAATATCAGGAGGGTGTCATTTGTCGAGACAGTTGTTAATCTCTATTGTGTAATAATTTAGAAAAAGAATGGGTTGAAGCTCACAAATACCAGAATCAGGTTTGACAATGATTACTCTTGCATTTCAATGTAAATGTTAATACACACAGTCATCGCCAATGAATATGATCAGTTTTCACATTGCTGACGGCAAACGAACAGGAGGGGGGGGGGGGGGACACGTAAATGTCAGAATCAATATTTGCCAAAAAATTATCATAGTCCCGCCGATGGTCGCAATAGCGGGGTTTCACTGTAGTAAAATAAAATTTATAAATTTGTATGGAATGAAACTGGAAGCAGTGAGAAGCTCATGAATATAACATTGAAATTTTACTTCTATTTCAAAGATATTTGAATATGTTAATATATGTAATATTTAAATAAATCTGATGAATCACAAGCTGACTTACCAAGACCATATCCGGCAAAAATGGAAACAGGAAGCACAGAGTAAATGCACTTGAAAACTGAAAAAAAAATACATAATATATATTATATTATATGAGACAATTTCATTTTAACATGTGTTAGTCCATGTAGTAGTCCAAAATTGATTCACATTTTAGACATTCAAATTTGATGCCTTTTAGCAATTTGACAAATTAAAAAATGTAGCTGTTTAATGACACCACTAGAGCAGATTGAATCAATGTGCTCTAGTGGTGTCATTAAACCCGAATATTTGGTCTTCATTAGCCAATGATTGATTAATTAATCATGAGCTACCCAATAACAAGTATTTGGTAATTCTGTCACAGTCCTCAGTAGAAATCTGTTACATTTTTTTATATTTAACAATGGATATTTTAAAGACTAATTCCAATAGGACAGCACATACCACGACCTTTGACATACCAGCAATGTGGTACTGGTCGAGTTTGAAAAGCAAGAGGTCTGTCGAGAAGGTTCAATCCCAATAACCTGAAACAAGCACTCTATAGACGCACTGATTTTCTGCGATCAAGGAATCGTGGACGTAATCGTGGAAATACCTATCTGAAACGGAATTCCAGATTTTTTCCCAAAACATTATTTACCTTTAATAGTGCATTTTATAAATTAAAATTTATTTTCTGCACAAGAAATTATGGACACCGACATCAGCCTATGCTATGCTAGGATACTAGTGCCTTTTTATGTTACGCCAAATGTGTCATGTAGCTCATCTAGATGTTTTACCAGTCAGGTTTTCTTCGCATGTTCCTGTCGATTTAACGGGGAAAACCAAACATTGTGAGCTAAAATTCTCCGATATTTACTCAAGTGAAAGATTTGTTATATAGTATTAGCCTATTAATTCATAATATTTGCCATATTGCCAATATCACAAAAGAATGCAGTTACTGTTTTAATATTTACTTTTAATCTGTTTTCAGTTGACAAAGTATATTTCATTTTTAACAATAAGGAAAAAATACATCTTAAAATGTTTTTTACAATATAGTTCACAGCAAAAAAATGCCGCAGAAAATAAAAAAAAACTCTATGGCATTCTGCACGGCAGAGGAGAGATATTAGGTCACTGGTGTGATCCGCTTTAGACAGGTTTCACTTTAGTAAGACAGAAACTCACCAAGGCAACGAACATGATCCGAATATTTTTCCAGTTGGGCATGGTCATGTCACCAGAGACGATCCCAGTGACCCTCAACACCCACCTGACACACCCATGCTGCTCACCAGCAGGTTTCTTATCCAAACTGCTCTCAGTTTCCGCCATCTTATTGCAGGAGATCACAGGAAGTTTGGCGATTTCTTTCTTCGTCACGTCTGCTAAAAAAATAACCATATTATATGTAGTGAACGTTTTGGAGTCTAGTGAAAAAAAAGGCACATGGACTCACTTGTGAAAAGGACAATCCAATAAAACAAATTTAAAAAAAAAAAAGGAGAAAAAAAAATAGAAAAGAGGGACTTGAAATTATTTAGGGAAATTTGTTCCCCGACCACCACCCCCTTCCCCACCCTCTAGATCTGCCTCTTTAATGTAGCAGTTGTGGGACGCTTGTTGGGATGCAGAAAAAGCTGAATCCACCATGACAGATCAATCCTATAACACATGACACTTCTGCTGACTATCAAATTCCTTTCCAATGGAACAATAGTTAAAAATGTGTTTTTTGTTTAATAACACCACTAGAGAACATTGATTTATTATTATATTAATCATTGACTCCGTCAAAAAAGAAATTGTAATTCTAAGAGGAAAATGCTACATTTTGAAATTGGCAAAAACAGAGGATCTTTTATATGGACAGGACAGCACAGGCTTTGATATAACAGTTGGGGGAGGGGGGGGGGGGGGGGAGGGGGGGGCAATGGTTGGAATGGAAAAAAAGTCTGAGAATGGGACCACTAAGGGGTTTGATCTTTCAACTAAAGTGTTCTACTAACTAATCTAGATCCTACCTCTGGAACAACAGCTGCAAATTCATCTGATATTGCAATAATAAAAGACAACTAATTTTGCACTTTACAGAAATTTATTGAACAACAATAGTTTCATAAAATCAGTCTGATTCACATGCGAGTGTAATAATTTCTTTATTTATATTATTCATGATAGGACCATGTCAAAATGTTTCAAACATTTCAAACTAAAAGGAGATGATGAAACGATGTCATTTTGGTAAGCGTTTACACAGAGCTAAGACTGGGGAAATTGCATTAAGTTATGATGCTGCTTCCCAAAAGTAGTTATTCGTTGTGCACGTGAAATCATTATGTCATACTGGTTATATTTCCCTGAATATCTTGAACTATGCGGATAATAACAGTTTATGTAGGTTAAACAATACTTATTTTACACAAAATAAAATATTGTCTAATAGTTTATATAACTAGGTTAAACAATACTTATTTTACACAAACACAAATTATTGTCTTAAAGTTTTTAAATGATTGTCTTTACGTACATATGGAAAAAAAGAGAAGAAAAAGACAGAAAAAAAAAAGACATATGAAAAATATTTCGACATACCTGTACAAGCTGCTATTAGTTGTACCAAATAAAAGGGAGCACATCTTATCACAGATAGGTTATCTTGGTATTAGTCAGTGACAGGGTTAGGTCAGAGGGCTTAACTGCACATTCAGAGCAAGCTGTTGTAGCGCACACCTGTCATGGGTGCAGGTGTTGGCCCATGCCGGCTCCTCCGTGCAGAACGAGAAAGGGTTGGGGTGGATGGGAGGGGGGACCGCCCATGCTGGCAAGTGCAAGAGAGCACCAACAGGCTGACCAGGGTGGTGCTATTGAATTTTTAATGTCTTGTAGGATTAAGTCCAAAATATAAAACATTGTGCAATTTTCCAGAGGTACTTTGGTGCATAATTTGGAATGGTTTTGTTTGTTGTTGGGTTTTTTTATTTAACGACGCCACTAGAGCACATTGATTTTTATTTTATCATCGGCTATTGGACGTCAAACATATGGTCATTCTGATACTGGTTTTTTTAGAGAAAACCTGCTGTCGCCACATAGGCTACTCTTTTACTACAGGCAGCAAGGGATCTTTTATTTGCGCTTCCGACAGGCAGGATAACACAAACCATGGCCTTTGTTGAACCAGTTATGGATCACTGGTCGATGCAAGTGGTTTACACCTATGCATTGAGCCTTGTGGAGCACTCACTCAGGGTTTGGAGTCGGTATCTGGATTAAAAATCCCATGCCTCGACTGGGATCTGAACCCAGAACCTACCAGTAATTTGGAATGGTTCACCAAAACGAAATGGGATTATTTGATTTAGTTTGTTAAATTGTAGCTCATAGCCGTGCTGCCTACTCACACACATGTTGTAGCAAACAGTTTATTTGAAAAAAATTATTTAAACTTTAAATAAAATTTAGACTAAAAATTAATTAGTAACTACATGTACATGCAATGTACTAGTTAATATTTTAGAATTGTGTAGAAATGTCTGAAACTTACATAGCAAATCGCCATGAGATATTGAACAAAATGTTTTCCATTCGGCCTGTTACCACATTTTTGTATGCCTTGCCACATGCCAGAGGTGTGACTATATGTTGATGTAGCACATATTGGACATGTGACAATTTAAAGAATCACATACAGTCAGTCACACGTGTGTTAAAGTGGCATACACTAGTTTTTAAACACTATGATATATTTTGCACTTTTAGAGCCATTTTTGATATTTGAAATCAGACATGGCTTAGATTTTATTGTTTGGATTATCAGAATATACCATTTCCGTACATTCAAAGTGTTTCTGGTCATCCTGGTGTTTCTAATACCCCAAAAGGCATTTTTTTTTATATTTTAAAAACATGCGTACCTCTGATCTGTCCTGGGTCAGGCCCCTGGCTATCCAGAGACGGGACCTGGGACAGACATGCTCAAAACCTTCGTTGTATATGAGCATGGCAAAATCATCCGCTCCGCGTACCTCTGAGAAGTAACAGTTATGGAATCAAGCTCTGGTCTATTTTTATGGGTATTTCCCAGTTTCACTCTTGTTTTGCTCTATGGTACTTTTATCCAAATGTGTTACCAAACTTAGTGTTAATTTTCAGACATTGAAACAAGGGTCTACAACTTTATGCAAATACCCATGTAATGGACCATCAAAAGGTGGCCTTTTAAGACAGGTACTTGCTCATCATTTTGTATTATAGTAATTTATACTAGATAAAGTAAGCTGAGAAAAAAAAACCCATGGCCAGATGGTTCACTGAGCAGGTTTGCTGTGAATGCAGTTTGCACAATGATCACTACTGTTTGTACACTACGTAACTAGAACAACCTTTGAAAAAATTCCTGCTGTAACCTAACTGACTCATTCAGCCCTCTATGTTTACTTTTCCATCAAGAACATACATCTATTTTTTTTTACATAGATACAGGGTCGTAGCTAGAATATTTTGTTGGGGGGTGGGGGGCAACCGAGTAGTTAATAGTCTAAAACTTCTTAAATGGTTAAGAAGATTAAGTTTCTTTAAGTTTCAATGTTTTTCAGATTTTTTTTCTGTCCCCCGCCTTGCCCCCGCTAGCTACAGCCCTGAGATAGTATGAAAATGTTTTAGTTGCCAAAGAAAAAAATGGTCACATATATGTGACCAAATTGGTTACAATGTAGAGGACTGTCACTCAAACCACACAAAAGTTATTTTTCAACACACAGTATATAAAAACTTCAGCCATGTATATATTTCCAGCCATATCTTAATCCTGTGATACTTCTACCTTGTACATGTGCTTTAATACAAAATGCAGTTGACAAAGGATGATAAAATGAAGAAATGTTTTATTTAATGACAAACTCAACAGTTTTATTATGGCTATACGACACTGGATATACGTTACAGACCACACAGATATAATGGAGAAACCCACTCAATGAACTACTCTTTCCAACTAGCAGCAAGGGATCTTTTATATACTACTCAAAAGAATTTAAGGGTCAGACGATATTTTCGACATTATTTTCTGAATGTCAATTATATTAGCTAGACCATAATGTCACGCATGGGATTGTTCCATTTTGACGAAAGTGGGTCTAAGCAACCCATAAATGAATTAAAATCCACTGTCATTGACACTGTCGACTAGTTCTAATGGCGAAAACATGCTTACATTTGCACGTAAATTAGGGCGAAAGCGAAAGGTCTGCTAAGTGCCCATAACTTGCTTTTTCACAAAGCGCTTCATTTGCACGCTTTGCATGTGTATTCCATGTTCCCAATGCTGAATTTCCGTATAATTGGAGCTTGCGTTCGTGTATGGTGCACACTCCAAATTCGACAATGGTACGACGTCAACTGACTATCGAAGATCGAGGAAGGGCTATTGCTTGACTTCAGGATGGCAATACGCAAAGAAATGTTGCTCTGAGACTTGGTGTCAGTCAGAGTGTCGTTGGCCGACTGTGGCAACGGTACCAAGCAACGAATTCTGTTCGAAATCGTCCACGTTCGGGAAGACCCCGAAGCATTTCAAATAGAGAGGACCGCTACATCACCAATATGGCTCTACGTCAACGCACAACCACTGCACGCCGATTACGTGACAATCTGCGGACTGCGACTGGAACTCAAGTGTCTGATCAAACCATACGCAATCGTCTGAGAGCCAATAATCTACGCTGCCGTCGCCAGGCTGTTCGACCACCACTCCTACCACGTCACAGAACGGCCAGACATCACTGGTGCACGCTTCATCTGCGGTGGTAACGTGTTCAGTGGGGTCAAGTGATGTTCACTGATGAGTCCAGGTTTAGTCTCCAGTTCAACGACGGTCGGGTTCGTGTCTACAGACGTCCTGGGGAGCGCTTCACTGACGTTAACGTTAGACAACGTCACCGGTTCGGTCGTGGCAGCGTCATGGTGTAGGGCGGCATCGCTATCCACCACAGGACCCCCCTCTATGTGGTGGATGGCAATCTGAATGGAATCCGCTATCTGAATGAGATTATCCGGCCGTTGGTTCTCCCAGGCCTTCAGCAGATTGGTGGCGGGGCAGTTCTGCAGGATGACAATGCCAGACCCCACCGCGCCAGGGTAGTAACGGACTTTCTCAGACAACAAGGTATCGCCAGGATGGATTGGCCAGCATATTCGCCTGACTTGGCCCCAATAGAGCACGCCTGGGACGAATTAGGCAGGAGAGTTCGGGATAACCATGCCCCTCCGGCCAACCTTCATGATCTGGGTCAACTTCTTATGGCAGAGTGGCAGGCCATTCCCCAAGAGTTCTTCAGACGTCTGATCAACAGCATGAGGCAACGATGTGTCGAGTGTATTCGCGCCAGGGGTGGATTCACACACTATTAAACGAATGTTCTAATGTGTAAAATCCATGTTTGACAACCTTCAACTTTGACAGCATGTCATGTGACTTTCTTGTATACAGTGACGTTTATTTGTGGTTTTTTGTAAATATGGAACAATAAATAAAAAATTTAGTGTAGTTTACATCATCAATCTAATACACTCTGAAACTTATTTGGTTATAAATTTTTGACCCTTAAATTCTTTTGAGTAGTATATATATATATACATACAATGTATAGGCTCCCATTTTTTTTTGGGGGGGGGGGGGCAAGATAAAAAAAATCAAATTAAACAAAAATGTCGTAATCTGGATATTTATTTGTATAACCAAATAGCTATATGTGTGTGTGTGTATATATATAGGGTTACAACCGAATCACCAGGGAACATTTTGTTTCAAAATCTTGATTAGCGATATTTCTAGTCAAATAAAAATTTATTAACAACTACTGAGTACTGTTTAATGTTTTAAAATTGTGTAGCGATCTCTGAAACTTATGTAGTGAATCACGACAATACTGAACAAAATGTTCCCTGATCACTACATATTTTGACATGGATTACAACAAATATTGTGGGTAGAATGATAGATGCATGGTGAAAGGTTTTCAGGCCAGCTCATTTTGACCATATATCTCCATCGTTTTGACCTGAATGCACTAGCTAGCGCTTTACCACTGGGCTACGTCTCGCCCCTCGTGCAGGGGGAAGGATGGGACATAGCCCAGTGGTAAAGTGTTCGTTTGATGCGTGGTCGGTCTGGGATCGATCCCCGTTGGTGGGCCCATTGGGCTATTTCTCGCTCCAGCCAGTGTACCACGACTGGTATATCAAAGACCGTGGTATGTGTTATCCTGTCTGTGGAATGGTACATCAGGTATAAAAGATCCCTTGCTGTTAATCGAAAAGAGTAGCCCATGAAGTGGCAACAGCAGGTTTCCTCTCTCAAAATCTGTGTGGTCCTTAACAATATGTCCGATGCCATATAACCGAAAATAAAATGTGTTGTGTGCATCGTTAAATAAAACAATTCCTTCCTTAGTGCAGGGGGCATGGGGCGGGGGCATGGGGCGGGGGCAGTTACCCCAGACCTCACATCTCTTATGTTATGTTTATATGCACCATCCCACAGACAGAATAGCACATACCACAGTCTTTAATATATCACCAACAGGGATCGATCCCAGACCAACAAATGTTCCATAATTATTAAATAGATTATGAATATTCAAGAATACAGTTCCTGTAACTTGGCGACAGCCAGCTGCCCTTTAAAGAGTAACTGGTGCAAGGTTACGACCGATTTAGTTTTTTTACTTTTTTGGTAACACTTAACCAGCTATAACCAGCTATAACACTTAACCATATACTGTTATACAGTAATATTGTATAATAATAATTATTATTACTAGTAGTAGTAGTAATTAAGTCAGTCTATTAGAGTAACTAGTAATAATTAGTCGGATATGGCTACATACCATGAGTAAAGCTAGCGTCAAGCTTTCTTTGTGCCACAGGAATAAATGTCTATAAATAACTGATCACACAACCAACTCAGTTGTCTCAACATTTCATCATAATCATTGGTATCCAATGGGTGCAGTCAAAACGCGGACTTTCATGTAGGATATCCGCGTGTGGACATGATAAGAACACAAGTACATACTGATTCGACATCAGTTTTTGGGTTTTTTATAGTTGATCAGGGGCGGCAGTCTATAGTTAACCCTGACCTGATCAGCTGATTATCAACTTCGGGGGTTTCTCCTAAAAATAACTCATTCGGAACTACTCGGCCTATTACGAAACCATAAGACCGGAAATACAAATTCGTTTGAGGAATTCCGTGTCGCACCGAAATCAAATATTTTCATCCAAAATCCGGATAAACATGATAAATAAATGAAAATGATAATCACGTGCACTAACACGAACATTTAAATTGATTTTAAAATAGCACTATAATTGAGGTAGTTAAATTATGTTTTTAAACAATTTAGATTTTATTATTAATTAGTAAATTTGATTTTGCTTCAACAAACTCGGTACCAGTTATTATCAAATATATATCCTTCGTGAAATAATTTTTACTTGTCACTAGCTAACAGTGGTGTAGCGTGGGTTGCCAGCGCCCGAGGCAAGGCGCTCGTGGCAAGGCAAGTATTGCGAGTGAGTGCGAATAATTTTTACATGCTCATATACCACTAGAGTTTCGAGCATGTCCGTCCCGGGGCCTGTCTCTGGATAGCCAGGGGCTTGTCCCGGGACAGAAATGAAATTAAGCGGACAATTTTGAAATTTACATCCAAAAATTAAATAGTTAGCCTTTAAAATTTTGATGCGCATCTCTAATTAATATAATTAAAAAAAGAAAATTCTACTCATTAAATTTGGTCGCTAAATAGATCAGTGGTCAAAAAGAAATTAGATAAGATCGGTGGCCTGACTCGGGATGGGGGGTGTGGGGGCAGGGGTATTGTTGAAAATAGCAATTAGTGAAAAAGTTAATAGAATTTAAAAAAGAAAAGAAAAAAGAAGAAGTTACAAGCCAAAAATAAAAATAATTGACTTATTGGTCGAATATTTATATAATTCGGAGCATTTTAGAAGGACAGTCCAAAAATAAATGAGAGAAAGAAGAGAGGATCGGACTATTTAATAATATTTTTAAAAAAGAAGAAGTAATTTCGACATAAACTTTTGAACGAAGGTCTAAAAGTTTAAAGTCCGATCTATATGTCCACGTGAGTGGCCTAGTTAAAGCCGTTAAGGTTGATTCATACTTCTCTCGCCGACCTCCAAACGAAAACAAAAATCCGTCGAACAAACTCGCGCGGAAGGCGCACACAAGATGACGTAGCGAAGCGAGTGAAACGGACAGTTTTCAGCGTTCGCACGGGTGATCCGTTTCCAATCCGCCCGAGATGAATTTTATTTATCTTTTTGCGCATTGCGTTTCTGCTTTGTTGAGGTAAAAATTCCCCTTTCTTCAATAGAAGACGAACTTCTCATTAACGAAGTGTGTAAGAATCCAAACCTGTATGATACCAGTTTACTAGAATACAGGGACCATGGACGGACAGGACAATCGTAAATTGCTGTTAGTCCGGGGGAAGTTTGCTATTTTTACATGCTACCTGGAATTTTGGTGTGCAAAGCATTTTATTGCATTTATGGAGACTATTTATAGTATAGATTTCAAATCCAATTGATGCCACTTTGTAACCTTTGGGCAATTTGAGTTATTAAGCTTCAAAGCGGCGGCCATCTTGGATTTACATATAATGTGTAACTTCACGTTCAGTTAACGGATTTTGATGGAATTTTTTTTAAATAGCAACTTGTTTCACTGACTAAGGTACTGGTTCATGTTTAGTAACTGTAAAATAATTCACCATCATGGATTCTGGAAGCCATATTAAGTAATATTTGTTTGATGTCAAACGGTGAGCATTTAACAGATGTGGCATGTTTGTTTCCTTTACAGATATAATTTCCAATAGGATGCCATGAGTACCACCCTCTGATGAAGTAATGAGTACACAAGAGGCTGAACATTGTATATTTAATTGCAGTCGAGAAGAAGATGTCAGTACTGTAGGTCCAGCTCGTGTAAAGTCCATAATCGCTGCAAGTCAGATACGTGGAGATGATCTACACAAACGTTTACACGAACAGTTGACAGCAGATCACACTTAACAATACATTGTCACAGATCATGTGTGTCTACATACACATCAATGACACATATTGAACGATTTAAAAAGAAGAAACTTAAAGAAGCAGCAGTAGGTGAACCAGCACAGAAACGTACACGTCGTTCGGAAAAGAAAATATTCTCTTTCATCACAGACTGCTTATTTTGTGTCGAGTGTTGTGCAGAACGTGACCCTAAGCATGCAGATAGATGGAGAAGATACTCAGTTGTGAGGACTGTGGATCGTCCCAACCAGAAAACATTTAAGGATGTCATCCTTTCTGTGTGTGACATCCGAAATGATGAGTGGTCCAACCAAGTGCGCATTAGAATATCTGCGGCAATCGCTGATCTTCATGCAGCAGATGCGCGGTACCACCATGACTGCAAAGCACTATTCATGCACTCAAAGTACATTGATCTTTTAACCACAGCAAATCCTGGTGGGGAAGTGGATGCAGCATTTAAAGGAGTCATCAACAGTATGTTGCTTGATGAACAGCACATATGGAATAGTGTAGAATTGCTAGATATGTATCAGGAGTATGGTGGTAGTAGTCTTTGTCGTAAAACTCTGATTAGTTTAGTTTGTGACCATTTTGGTGATCCATTAATTGTATTGTCATCACCTGGTGTTGCTAGTTTGCTCGTTTTCAGAAAAACATGTGCCATAAATATTGTAGCCGCAAATGATGACAGTAATTACCTTAAGAAAATTGCTACTGATATTGTGAAAGAAACTGCAAAACCAGATAAATCTGTGTACAATGTGAGACTTAACAAAGATAACATTAACACTGGTGTCAGTTCAACTCTACTCCAACTCCTTGAAGAATCAAAAGTTCCCGATTTGCCATCAGCCTTTGTGGCTTCTGTAATAACGAGCCACATTAGCAAGTCACCAACGCAACTTCAACTTGCAATTACAAACTTACTGCAGAGTAAGAAGTTAATCACAGAACTGCATCGTTTTGGCATTGCAACTACATACGATGAGTTCCAACAGTTTACTGCCTCTGCTTCTGCTGATGCTGTTAAAACTGGGAAACAAAAATGCCTAGTGTCTGGAGGGAAGCTTGTGCAAGCTGTTGGTGACAACTTTGATGCCAATATCGCATTTCCTAATGGTATTAAACAAACACACAATATGGCTGTGATCATAACCCAGGAAAATGGATCAGCCAGTGAATACAAAGAAGCAAACAAATTCATAAACAGGTTGCGAAAAGTAGACTTGAAGGACATAAATGTTCAAGATGTGGACACATGTCATTACCAATGCCAAGTAGTGAAGCTAAACATGCAGTGACAGCTCTTAAAGTGCTGGCCCATCAAGTTGTTTCATTACAAAGGGCTCAGCATATTGACTTCATGTTTTTGAAATCAATAATCAGTGATGATAAGACACCCGAGTACAATGGTTTCAATGTGAAAGAAGTTCGAGAAGCTGGATGGACACTACAACCAGCAACTAAAGTGACATACTTACCCATGCTAGACATGTAGTTCCCCCAGAACATACGCGCATGGTGGTTGTAAAAGTTCTACGTACAGTATTTATGCATGAAGATGTGCAGAGTTTCGAATCGCTGATGTTGATCCTCGAGCAGAGAGCAATTCAAAGTCGTACTACTCGTCTCTGGCTTGATTCCTTGATTAAACCAGTACTGATCATGATGCTGTATGTCCGCGCAGAACGAGAAGGTGAGTGGCCACTTCACTTACTAGCTACTGATCGTATGCTTCCATACTTTGGAGCTGCTGCCCACTGGAACTACTTCCGATATGGCACGATCTATTCCATGAAGATGGCAAAGATGCCTAAAGATCTCCTTAAACATTTCATGGACAAGGAACATTTTATACGACATACGCCAGGCCTATGGAATGCCATTTGGAGCGACATGATGAATGAAACAACTATGATGAGATATGGCCATGGTCCAGGTAGAGTAATAGGTATTACACTTAACCAGAAAGCCTTGCAGCGCTGGACACTCGGTCTACACATCAGAAGTCAGCTGCAGAAAGACCTGGTGGAACTGGATGAAAACTACAAGTCCAGTCATGTAACATCTCATAAAGAAGAGAGTATATCCAGAATTAAATTGGATAACGAAGACAGAAAGAAGATTCGTGATATGCTCAGTACATGTATCTCGCCACTTATTCCAGAAGAACATCCAGAGGAATTGGTGAACACTGCTACCGGGAAAGTGGCAACCAATGCAGTCAATGTGGATAGAGCTCATGAGATAGGCTGTATGCAGTTACAGACGTTCAAATCAAACTTACCTGATGGATTCTATGCACCGCTAAGTAAGAAAGTGGTAACAATGGAATCAGTAACAAAATCTATCACAGTTGGAGAAGTTGATGTGGTTGATACAGCATTGATTTACTCACGTGTGATAGCGTTGCAACTCTCTCGTGATTCACTCACAATGGACGATGTGCTGAAATATGAATTGGCACCAATTCCGACTGCAATGTTTCTGGATTCAGGTGACATGCGTATTGCAAAGAACAAAGCTGTATTGAAGAATAAAACAAGCATTGAAGTATCTGCACGTTTGTATGCTGTACCAGAAGCAGTGATAATAGATGGCTCTGCGATATTATGGATTGTCCATTGGCCTTCAAAAGGAACTGTTTCTGACGTTGTGTCGAATGTTACAGAGTATGTGTTGCAGAAGCTCAAATGCAGTCGAGTGTATTTAGTATTTGATCGATACTATGCATATAGTATAAAGTCCACTACACGAGCTGAACGTGGCAAAGCAGCAGGAAGGGCCCATAAGCTGACCAGACAAACTCCTTTACCATCCAAGTCTGTTGTTCTGACAAACATTCAAAACAAGACACAATTAATTGACATCATATGTACAAATATCACTGAATGTGTCAAATCAAAGGACATGTCAAACATGCTTGTTGTAACTGGCAGTTTAGATGTTCCAACACAAGTGTTGCAGAACATTGACACACAGAGAACTGACTTGAAAACCACTCAGGAAGAAGCTGATATAATCATCGTGCAACAACTTATTCATGCTGTTAATGCATTGTGGGAATAAAAGTGTACGTGTCATATGCGATGACACTGATGTGTTTGTTCTGCTAGTGTATTTCTACTGGAAATTGCATTTGTCAGCCACGATAACGATGGAAGCTACCAGTGGTGAAAGAAAGCTAATAGACATTGGACAAACTGTAGAAAAAAACACATCGACATTGTACCACATATACTAGCTGCACATGCAATATCTGGGTGCGATACTGTTGCTCAGTGTCATGGTATTGGAAAAGCAACAGTTCTCAAGAAGTTGAAATCAGGAGTTACTTTGAACAAAGTGGGACTGATCAATGCAGATATACAAGAGGTTGTACAAGAAGCTACTTTCCTCATTAGTAGCTGCTATGGGCACCCAAGTAACAATATGACACAGGCGAGAATAACAGCATGGTCATTCAAAACGGCAAAGGCACGTAAATCAGCACCACAGTTATCATCCCTTCCACCGACAACCGAGGCATTTCAGGAAAATCCTAAGCGTGCTCACTTCCAGGCAATACAATGGTACGCAGCACCTCTTCCGGATCCACCATCACTGGATCCAATACATTTTGGATGGACACGTGATGCAAAAGCCAAAACATTGATCCCAGTTGGAATTCCAAATAATGCATCAGCTGCTCCACCAGAAATCCTGCAACTAATAAAGTGTTCTTGTCGATCAGACCAACCATGTGCTACAAATAGATGCAGCTGTTTCGCAGCAAAACTGGCATGCACCATGCTCTGTAACTGTCGAGGGAAGTTTGATGTATACTGCAGTCAACATACTCAGGATACAATATCTTTATCTGATAATGATGAAGAATGCAATGAGGATGAAGATGAGAATGATGCTACTCTGTGAAACTGAGATCGAGAATTTGTATGTGCGAACTTGAATGTGCCTGATATGTGATGCCAACAGCAGCTTGCCAGAGGTAGTTGGTTAGGAAAACATCCTATAGTAATTGTTGAATATTATCGGATGACTGAATGACTTTGAATGACTTAGGTTGCCGATTGGAAAAAGCCAGTGCATACTCCATACATATTTTACATTGATAATTGTGTATTTGTATTGCCTACATAAAGTTTGAATGGCTCCATAGTATATACATGGTAATACATTAAATAATGAACCAGCTTCTTGTGGTTTTTAAAATGCGTAATCAGTACCTGTAATGGAAGACTAAGTTAGATATAAAAATAAATCCAATATGGATATGACCAAAATCTAGGATACATAATTACTTTACAGTCATGAAATGTTAACCAGTCTCTTATTCAGTGAAAAACAAGGTATTTAAAAAAAAAGTTTGTTAAATTCCAATAACCGAGCGTTAAGTTACAAATTCTACGTAAATCCAAGATGGCCGTAATTTTGAGGCTCAATAACTCAAATTGCCCAAACGTTACAGAGTGGCATCAACTGGATTTGCAATCAGCACTATAAACAGACTTAAAAAATGCAATAAAATGCTTTGCACACCAAAATTCCAGGTTATTTGAAATTCTTCCAGACTATGTAGGCAATATTGGTGAAAATAAAGATCGTGGAGGGAATGTATTTGCGGGATCAATACGACCTACTGAGTTTCCTATCCGACCATGTAAAACATAGAGAAACAGATGGGAACCTATCAAGGTATATCAAATCTAAATTCTATTCTACAGTTCAGTTATGAATTATAACTTAAGTCCCTTTCGTATGAAACTACATTATAGTTAGTGACAATTCTACTGTTGACGCCCCAATGACACCTTATTTTCCTGCATAAATAATTATTTTTGTATAATATTATGTAATACTGCTTACTTAAAACCCTTTGAAATGACAAACGTTGCACATCTATGTCATTAAGCATACGTTAAATTGTTTAGGTATGTAAAGGTATATTAAAATGTCGGTAAGCATTCACATGTCTTACAAATATTACATGTAGGTTAAAAAATAATAATTCAATTAAACACTATGGATAATATGTTTTTCACACATCCATAGAAATTTGGTAGACCACTGTCAGTACCAAGTAGTTATATATACTACTCAAAAGAATTTAAGGGTCAAAAATGTATAACCAAATAAGTTTCAGAGTGTATTAGATTGATGATGTAAACTACACCAACATTTTTATTTATTGTTCCATATTTACAAAAAACCCACAAATAAACGTCACTGTATACAAGAAAGTCACATGACATGCTGTCAAAGTTGAAGGTTGTCAAACATGGATTTTACACATTAGAACATTCGTTTAATAGTGTGTGAATCCACCCCTGGCGCGAATACACTCGACACATCGTTGCCTCATGCTGTTGATCAGACGTCTGAAGAACTCTTGGGGAATGGCCTGCCACTCTGCCATAAGAAGTTGACCCAGATCATGAAGGTTGGCCGGAGGGGCATGGTTATCCCGAACTCTCCTGCCTAATTCGTCCCAGGCGTGCTCTATTGGGGCCAAGTCAGGCGAATATGCTGGCCAATCCATCCTGGCGATACCTTGTTGTCTGAGAAAGTCCGTTACCACCCTGGCGCGGTGGGGTCTGGCATTGTCATCCTGCAGAACTGCCCCGCCGCCAATCTGCTGAAGGCCTGGGAGAACCAACGGCCGGATAATCTCATTCAGATAGCGGATTCCATTCAGATTGCCATCCACCACATAGAGGGGGGTCCTGTGGTGGATAGAGATGCCGCCCCACACCATGACGCTGCCACCACCGAAACGGTGACCTTGTCTAATGTTAACGTCAGCGAAGCGCTCCCCAGGACGTCTGTAGACACGAACCCGACCGTCGTTGAACTGGAGACTAAACCTGGACTCATCAGTGAACATCACTCGACCCCACTGAACACGTTGCCACCGCAGATGAAGCGTGCACCAGTGACGTCTGGCCGTTCTGTGACGTGGTAGGAGTGGTGGTCGAACAGCCTGGCGACGGCAGCGTAGATTATTGGCTCTCAGACGATTGCGTATGGTTTGATCAGACACTCGAGTTCCAGTCGCAGTCCGCATATTGTCACGTAATCGGCGTGCAGTGGTTGTGCGTTGACGTAGAGCCATATTGGTGATGTAGCGGTCCTCTCTATTTGTAGTGCTTCGGGGTCTTCCCGAACGTGGACGATTTCGAACAGAATTCGTTGCTTGGTACCGTTGCCACAGTCGGCCAACGACACTCTGACTGACACCAAGTCTCAGAGCAACATTTCTTTGCGTATTGCCATCCTGAAGTCAAGCAATAGCCCTTCCTCGATCTTCGATAGTCAGTTGACGTCGTACCATTGTCGAATGTGGAGTGTGCACCGTACACGAACGCAAGCTCCAATTATACAGAAATTCAGCATTGGAAACATGGAATACACATGCAAAGCGTGCAAATGAAGCGCTTTGTGAAAAAGCAAGTTATGGGCACTTAGCAGACCTTTCGCTTTCGCCCTAATTTACGTGCAAATGTAAGCATGTTTTCGCCATTAGAACTAGTCGACAGTGTCAATGACAGTGGATTTTAATTCATTTATGGGTTGCTTAGACCCACTTTCGTCAAAATGGAACAATACCATGCGTGACATTATGGTCTAGCTAATATAATTAACATTCAGAAAATAATGTCGAAAATATCGTCTGACCCTTAAATTCTTTTGAGTAGTATATATACATGATCTGCTGTCATAAGAGAAAAATAGAAACCGTGCAAATATGCATACATGTATATACACATGTATGTATGTATGCATGTATGTATGTATATATATATATATGTATATATATATATATATATATATATATATATATATGTAACACTGGCTTTCAACACAAAGACGGACGCAGTGTGTAAAGGTTCTTTATTTGAAAGAAGGGTGTTGTTTTAAACCCTATAAAAATAATAACAAGAATATTAAAATACATAAATAACAAAATCATACACAAAAGCATAAAAACTACACAACTCTCTGCAGTATATTTAAAGAAAATATACTATTTATCCAAATATACATACCAAGGAATTTAATTAATGCTACTCATTAATGCTATAAATACACTATATATTATCTAATATTTATTAATAAAGGATTAATAAATAATCTAAAGTCCACATCTCTTTTCATAAAGTTCAGCACAATTTAAGGTTAAGCTATACAATATAAATATTTACAATATGATATAATTAAAACTAAGCTTCTTTTTACAAGTACATGAACTGCACGTGCATTAAGAATACTGCACGGGCCTTAAACAAGAATGTACCCTGAGCAATAATCGATAGTCTACCTTTCGCTGTGGGCGATAGGGCGACTGAACATAGGTCGTCAATAGGGAATGTAGATATCAGCAGCTATAAAACAAATAAAACACTTATAAATCACCGTCCATATCTGATATACTAAAATATAGAAAACACAGTACTCTTCTATTTGTTAAGTACAAGCTAAGCTAGTATAATAATCTATATCAAATGAACGCAATTACGCCATTACACGCCATATTATAAACTAATTATTACATTTATTCCCCTATATAAAATCTTAATCCAAATTAATATAACTACTTCATAGATTAAACACTAATTAGACGTGATGCAGTGGGCAGTGAATAACTGAACAATCCCGACTGGTGCTAACAAGCCAAAAATAAAAAGAATTGACTGCTCGGCCGAATATTTATATAATTTGTAGCATTTTAGAAGGACAGTCCAAAATTAAATAAGAGAAAGAAGAGAGGATCGGACTATTTAATAATATTTAAAAAAAAAAGAAGTAATTTCGACATAAAATTTTGAACGCAGATCTAAAAGTTTAAAGTCCGATCGATATGTCCACACGAATGGCCTCGTTAAGGCCGTTTGGGTGCACAGCTTAAAGGGACGAGATGGGTTGCATCCCGTCAAGAAAACCCCTAGATTGACAGTCGATAGACGTTGAAGGTGTAGTGCTGTGCTGAAATACAGATCTTGAGAAGCCGGATCCGTCTGAACGAGAGAGAGTATCAGACTAGGGTATAGTCCAGTCGTCATGGTTTGGTATAGTGGTGCGGACGGGCCCGACTCCGGAGGATACCAGACGGTATCACTATAAAGCAAGGTAAAGTCTAGAAAGAGTAGTAGGGGCCGACCCCGCTTCCTATTTCTTCTTAGAGTGGGGCGGTCAATCTTCCAGCGCTGCTAGGACAGGCTCGGACATGTAGAGACTAAACTCGAACAACCGTGGCGTTCTGCAGAATGGCCGTCATACGAGTCACGGAAAAAACCCAAGTCGACAGTCAGACGGAGAAATGACGTGGAGGCAAGGAATCTCCCTAAAAAAGAATCCAACCTGGTGGTGCAGGCTGTCGAAACGAGAAGCGTTCCAGCGTTCAATCAATTCCAATGGCCGCATACATCCCAGTAGAAAACTTCATTTCGCTGACAAAAACAACGAAATGAAGACCCCCAAGTCGAGCACACGAAAGCACGTGCAGTGTGCACAAGCGAAACAAACACGTCTTACCGCGTGGAGCTCCAGACTGGGAATGGCAAGTATTGCGTCCCCTAACCAGTGAACCGTTAGCACTCCCCGAGTCCCTTCCACCAGTGGCCCCGCCCACGCTACGCCACTACTCGCTAAAGCTCGTGACAAGTAAAAATTATTTCACTCGGGACATAAATTTGATATAACTGGTAACTCGTTTATTATCCTCTATTTACAACATTAACAATTAATTACAACAAATACCTAACAACCAAACTGAAAGAATCGGGAAAACTTCAACTATATATTAAGAATTTGCTTAAAACCAATTACGAATAACATATATTAAAAACGTAAATTTCAGACACTGTCCAGATTTTACCGGCCTAACTGAATTGGATTTATTTTCCCTCCCAGAATCACATAGAGACCGTTAGATACCATTTATCTCACAACGAGTTGTTTTAAAATGTATCTAACGAGCGAAAGCGAGTTTGAGTGAGTGAGTGAAAGCTTTTACACGTGCGTATATACCACGAAGGTTTCACGCACGCCTGTCACGGGCTTAATCTCTGACTTTCGCCAGTGACTAAGTCCGGGCCAGGAGGGGGGAGGGGTAAGTTTAAGATGGGCAGAATTTGGAATAAAAAATTTAGTGGTCGGTAAAAAGACCTAAGTCCTAAAATCCTAACGACATTCTACACTTCTACACATGTCTGGACTAAGAATTTAAATCCAAAGATTTTTTGACTGCTCGGCCTAAAAGGTTTTAAGGTGATTTGAGCAATTGATTGGGCACCAAAGTAAAGTGCGTTGGACTATTTATAAAAAAAATAAACATAAGAATTTTGAGCCGCGGCCGAAATTTTTTAAAGTCCAACTAAGCCCAAAAAAGGAGGACTCATGGCGAAGTGATGGACTGTTCAGGCCTGAAGTTGGGGAGTCCTTCAGTTAACATGCTGTGGATGGTTGCGTTGGGCATCGATGGCATCAGGAGTCCCTGCCTGTACAGTCCGTCCTGCTGTGCCGTCACGTAGAGTTGGTCCGAGTGAAGGGCTCCTTGTAGCTGGTACTTCCCTTGTCCAGTTGGAAGTTGGCGCCAATGATCTTCTCTCCAAGGGCCCTTTATTAGAGCGCTATCGGTAAAGTCGCCGTAGACTGCTCCTCGGTACTTAGCTGGCAGCTTGTCGCAGACGAGAGTCCAATCGGGTTGGTCGGATGTCTTTGGTATGGTGGCCGCAGACACCTTCCTCCTCTTGGACTCCCGCTGGACCGCCGCTGGAACCGCAACAACTTCCGAGTTTGATACGTTTTTAAACAACGAGTTGTGAAATAACTGATATACATTTAACGGACACGAATGTATTATTCTATTTCTTACATATCATACCCCCCCCCCCCCCCCCCCAAGTTTTAAAGCAAATTTTAACATCTTTTTTGACTGAAAGTTATTTACAGCCGTTGCACTTGTAGCTGACTTACGCGTCACAGACACATGATTGCCAGGTGACTATACGTCACAGTGTAATCGATTTCCACTGTGCTGTTTTTTTAATTTTGGATGCATGGCATTGGTGACCTGGTCATCACCTAGGAGCAGCCAGTCGTATGTCTTGAAATTGTTAACAGACGTACGTGTGTAAACAGCTATATGTTATCAACAATAACGCATGGTGTTCTCACCAACGCGTGTGTAAGAAAAAGAAAGTACAAGTATTATTCGTATAGAGAGAAATAAAGAATTGAATTGAATATACATGTACATGTAATACATGATGTATATATATATATATATATATATATATATATATATATATATATATATATATATATACATACATTCACTCTCTTTTAATGAATATAAATCCAAAGCCCGCGGAATGATGTCATAGAAAAGTTAAGTCATGGCCACACCCACCGTTCCGCGGCTCCTGAAATATTAGCCTAAAAATTAAGAAAACACATTGGGAGTTGGGGAGTGGGGGAGGTCGTTAACGTATAATTGCAGTTATCTCCCATACACTGCGAACCTCATGGCACTGACAGCTCTACTAGTTATTAACTGGTTACAAGTTATTAACTAAAAAAAAGTAGTGTCGGAAATAGAATAAAAATTATTTTCGTCAATTATTTCTTTCATATTAAACTGACAAGTAAATATTTTGTAAATACATATTTAATGATACTCTACCTAATTTAGCATTTACTTGTTTGGACTCTCATTGATGTACAAGGTGGTATTAACTCTTGAAATTAAAATAAAGATGTCAGTAAACAGGAGATGTGTGATCTTTATTGGAACAGACTATAACACAGTTTGATGGATGTGTCAATTTCATTTATCCTTAAACAAACTTTTAATTTAAAACTGCAAGATAACTGATTATTTTGAACTGCAGCATAAATTATTAATTATGACCAGCATATTTAGTGAATATAAATTCAATATAAATACCGTAGAAATTTACACCATCTTGTAACCACTTAAAGATGCTATATCAGAAGTTATATGCGAGCATCTGTTTGTTATAATGAGTGCGTCGTTAAATAAAACATTTCCTTTCCTTTCCTGTTTGTGATAAAGATTTTCCAATAAAAATTAATTTTCTACTAGTAGATCAAATCATTTCCTATAATCATTTATGGGCATATAGTTAAAGGTGTAGTCGTTAAGTGTTAAAGCAAAATTTAATAAAAACATGATTTGCAATAGCTGTCATTATGCAACTTATGAGATAGCACCTTTAATACCGGAAAATAGATCACAAACTCAAAATGGTTCTTGAAAGTTTTGCTCAAAAGTTACTTATAAATGTCTACAAATATTTAGTTTTGGAGAGGAATAGGGGTAAACCATCATCAGAAACAGTCCCTCACATATTGTAACAGCAATGAAATTGACATACGTTGACCAAACTTTGCTATAGTGTGTTCCAATAAAGTGCACAAATCACCTGTTTACCGACATATTTCTTTTTAATTTCAAGAGTAAACACCACCTTTGAGAGCCAAAACAAGTAAATGCTAAATTAGGTAGACTATAATTAAATAGATATTAAAAAATATTTACTTGTCTGTTTAATATTTAAGAAATAATCGACAAAAATCATTTTTATTCTATTTCCGACAGCACTATAGTGGAGCTAATTTTAATCAGATTGGGTACTGGTAGTGTGGGAAGAAAGAGAGGGAAAGAAAGGTCAGGTCATAACGTGCACATGCAGAGCAAGCTGTTGTAGCACACACATATTAACGACACTTCAGCACATGTTATAATCGACTATATGGTGCCTGTGACGGAACATGCTCTTAATTTTGTTTTCGCCTGTGGCGATATTAATTGTGTTAGAGGGCCGTGTGCAGTTTCATTGCACTTAGCCAGATGGGCAACTTGTTACGTAATACCTTTGCGCGACGGTCGTCGAGCTGTACGCCTAATACACACCCAGAGCAGGTGTGAAGGCCATGTGGCTAGTAGTTACGTAATATCTCCGGTAGTGCTGTTTATGGCCAGGGGATTGCTCGCGGAATGGCGACATCCAGTCTGACGATCAGAGAAAAATATACCGACTCTGGTCGTGGTGGAAACTCACATGATAAGATTCGGTGCCGCGATGTACCCCCCCAGGCGATATTCGCTGTCTCTGAGAGTTTTGAATAAATAACTAGGGTTTAGAGATATCCAGGAGAACCATAGGAAGGTATCCCGGGGGAACGTTGTCCGTTTGGACTTTGGTAAATATATTATTTCTGCTCTGTTGTATAACCTTGATGTGATTGATGTGACTTTAAATATTTTAATACTGTATTATACCAATATTCTTTAGACAGTGTCTTCGGTCATCTGACGAAGTAAATCGTAGACGTTTTGTTCTAACATTATACGAGTATTTGGTAATATAAAGCTTAGCCAGTCATCCTAGAAGACCTAGGTAAACTGTAGGTTATTGTCTTTATTGTGATAGGTACCAGTATTAATTCTGTGTTACAAGGTTACTGAATGAGTAGTTAAGGGTTAATTAAAAATTAACCAGTTAGGAATAGAGCTGTAATTCCTTTATTAATTAAGTTCCCCAGGAAGCGTTTCTCAATTATCACACGTGTGGGTGTTGTGTCACGGTGAAGTGATTAGCATATTGTGTAAACTAGACACCTAGAGATTAACTAATTAAGTGATCAGTTCTGGGTTGTTATTGTTGTTGTTATTAATTAACTACTGCGGCTGTACATTTGTCAGCGTATGTTAATACAGATTCCAAAGTGTATTGTGTTTTTGTTGTGTTTTCTAGTGAACTAAACGTGCTATATTATATATACTTTATATAAGATCGTATCTCTGATCATACCTAGAGACGAGCCACAGCGGAAATACTGCCTGTTACAGAGAGATCTAATAGATATACAGTTAGGAGAGATATTTGGACAATCGTGTTTTATTCAGTTACGGGTATTATAGAATCCCCGTGACAGTGCCTAACATATATCGTTATTTCAACATGTTATCGATAGAGAGGAAGCGAAATCACTCTAGTCCATCGAATGCGACCGATCCCGCGACTCATCACACCCCAGGTTAGCTTTCTACCACCGAGGCTCCTCGTATTAAGGACACCTCAGATAGGTTTAAGCTACGTACGGTTGGGTCATTCTACAGGAAATGTCACTTTTATGTCCCTGCACAAGTTCTTTTTCATTTATATGTAGAAAACTAAACATGTTGTCTTTAACGATACCTTATTAATAATATCATCCTGTCATAGCATTTTGTTCTCTCTGCTAATCAGCTTTGATAGAGATTTTATTCAGGATAAGTGGAAAATGTCATTGGTGTTACCTGTCCCTAACATAACACTATACATAGCATGCACTGTTAAACTATATAACAGACGACATAACACTAACTAACTTTAATGTAATACATACTGATGGCTGACTTACTAAAGAAGGAATCTTGTAAATATTTTCCGTATTCAAAAGATGGTGGGCAATATAAATTTGTCCCTTAAGTTTTATGTCATTGGTGTTACCATATACTTATGAGAAAACGAAACAAACTAAACGCTCTCATGATGAAACGTTCCACCGGTAGATATCGGCCATCAAACTTATTTGTCAAAAACAGCAGATATATGAACAATTGTGAATAATTTTCTTTAAATGTCATGAATGTTTTGTCAAAATATAAAAGTATGTTTATTCACAGTCATTAATGTTACAATCGTATTTATGTAATTGTTAATAATTTTTAAGAAACATGAGAGCATGAATTAATTATTTACTTATTTGTCATTGGTGTTACCTATCATTGGTGTTACCAAGTACTGAGTAACACCAATGCTCATTAGTAACACCAATGACAATGCGTTTTAATAAGATGCCCTTTTTCTCGCTTTGCATATTTTTGAAGATGATTTGAAAATTAAAGGAACTTGTGCAGCATAATAGTTGCATAATGGCACTTTGGGTAAAATAAATGTTTTGTTGGAATGTAAAGAGTATATTGTCAACGTCCCTAACTGCGTTATGCTTGGTTCGCGCAATTAACATCCGAATTATTGTCGTGTTCTTGTTGTTCATTTGTGAGGTTTATCTTCACAGTTAGTGAACATTTCTATTAACAATAAAGCTCAGACAAGTAAGTATCTAAATACAAAATTTTACAAACCCCTAAAAACATTAAGTTTACTATAGTCCGTCCCATCCTTCTACAAAAGTATTTTTGTTAATAATTTCAGTTTGGTTCGACTTAAGAAGATAAGTAAAAGTGTTTTGGAAATAAAAAATAAAGACTATTTTTGTGTCCAATTTACAAAACAATCGGCTCAGAAATAAATAACATGAAGTAAATTTCATAATATGAATAAAGGCGTTCCCTGTGGGACCGACTATAAATCGTTTTTGTTTATTCCTTAAAATTACCGATATCGGGTCCATTTGACTCGTAGAAATTGACTTAAAATGGAGGAAGATGATTAACTTTCGATGCGTGTCACAAGACCTCACACCTGCCAGATCAACAAGGCCAAATTATTTAATTTTTATAACTTTTAAGCCCCTTATTGTTAGAATTTATTTTCAATTATTATATATGCGATCTGCAAAAGGTATGCTACATTTTTGTGCCTCGACTGTAATGAATAGTAGACAAATAATCCATTCGTTACAATATTTGAATTAATTATGTTAATTAAGAAACAATTAATTAGAGACTTGATAGTTTACTATTCACTGGTATGAACTAATGCCTATCTGTATTGACATCAAGTTTTAGCAATGGGTGTTGGTAAAACGCGGTCAAACTGATTTTTTTTCCTTTTAAATTTTTTTAAAAAAAACAGTGTTCGTCCACTGTGAAGCATATATATTGCAAAATGTCGAAAATCGCGCATGCGCGGAAATGTTATTTTTCCAAATGCTGAACGCATTTAGAAAACCACTAACCTTTCTTGTTTAGGCCTTACGTGTTAAAGGTTAACTTCATGATAAAGAAAAGTTAAAATTATACCGAATATGTATTACCAAGTTGTAGTCAAATATCTGAAAAATTACATTACGTATGTTTTCATTTCCAATAAAAGCTATTTAAATTTTATTTTAAAAAATATTTAAAATCCTGCGACGAAGACTTAACTCTTTTGAATAATGACGAAGTTCGTATGATTTATTTCTTGAACAGTGACATAATTTATTTGATTTGCTGTAGGCTTATAGTGTATGTACTGAAAACATTAGAATGGTATCACATATTTATAAGGCGTCCTCGTTTTCGGAAAATATTTGGAACATTTAGTTTAGAGTTTTGCAGCGCTTGCGTGAAAGCAAAAGTAGGATTAACACTTTTTACTCGTTATGGGGAATACAAGTATACAGTAAAATAGATTGTGAGCCTTAATATAAGCACGAAAATAACTACATAAATTAATAAATGGATAAATCTTTAATTTAATATTTAAAGAAAAAGAAAAATTATTTGTCTGAATTTAGTTTTTTTTTTAAACTGTCTGACCGGCCGTATCTTATCAATACAGAAACACACAATTATTCTAATAGGCTTTTAATAGTTGTAGGCTGAAGAAGAAAAAAGGGAGAAAAAAACAACATGTTAGGAAATATTAATTATATACTTTTGTTAACAAGTAGTGGTAGTCTCAAGAATAATAGTGTTTCAAGGATACAGTCTTGAATGTCGCATGAAAACATGCATTAAAAAAAATCAATTGCTGGTAGTAGTAGAAGCCTAGGTGAGCCAACATGTTTTTCTTTACCATCTACTATACCAACAGTCTTAGTTGAAAACGTGCCATGGTGTAAACAAATATATGTGTACAATAATTAGCAAAGGAAACTGACAAAACAGGATGGTTTGTATAACAATCAAATACAGGGTTCAAATTTTACCATGGCAACAACGGCAAATGCTGTGACTCCCTCCTTACTTGCCGCAGTGCCCCGAAAATTGGAGCTTGTCAACGACAAGAAAATGTTGTGGTGTCCTACCTGGTTTACCCTTCCCATACATTCCATGTTGTATAATGTAAGAAACAGTAAAATTATCACTGATAATATGATAAAAGGCATCATTATTCAACAAACTGCATAGGCTAGAGCTGAAAGCACCAACGTGAAGTCATATTTGTCGGAGAAACTTGAAAGTAAGTTGCCTTCATTCCCATCGTTTGAAGGAAATGTTTGCCTTTAGAGCCCATTAAAATTGCATTAGTGCCCTAATTTATGTTATTTAATCAAAGGCAGCACGTGTCATGCTATTCAAAAATTAAAATCCAACCCCTGCAGACTTGTATATTAATGCAGAACAGGTGTCACTTTTTATTGTTCAAACAGATGGCACACCTAACAGATGCTGAAATTATTATATGACTGTCTGTTACACAATACATGATGTATTGCATATGCGCCTGAAGGTATGCAAATGAATCCAAGGGTAAGTTTTTTCAGAATACAAATGTTCAGATGCTGTCATTTTGCAACATAGATTATTTAAAGTGACAGACTAGTTTTTAAGCACTGCAGCATATTTTTCGCTTTTAGAGCCATTTTAACTGAAATCAGACATTACTAGATTTTATTGTTTAGATTATCCATTTTTTAGTTTTAGCATTACAGACACTTGTTTCAATCCAATGTAACTTTATCCAAATGTATTACAGGTCTGTAGATTAACTAAACTTAAAGAGTCCATTTTCACGGGTTGACTCTAGGGTCTGCGACATTAATATATTAATCATCGGCTATTGGATGTCAAACATTTAGTAATTTTTACATACAGTCTTAGAGAGAAAACCCGCTACATTTTTCCATTAGTAGCAAGGGATCTTTTATATGCATCATCCTACATACCATGGCCGTTGATATACCAGTCGTGGTTCACTGGCTAGAACGAGAAATAGCCCAATGGGCCCACTGACGGGGATCGATCCTAGACGGACCGCGCGCATCCGCCCCGTCTCCTCGCATTAAGGACACCTCAGATAAGTTTAAACTACAGCTATGTCTTATCAAATTATTATTTCGGTCATGCTCTAGCTCAGTCGTTTGAGCCTCCCCCGATGTGCTTCCGTCGTAGGATCGAATCACCTTAGTGGACCCATTCTCTGACTGGTGTTCCAACCAATGCCCCAAAGACCGTGTGCTGTCATGCCTGTGGCAAAATGCATACCAAAACAAATCCCTTCTGAATTCTGAATACGAAACAATTGTTGAATTTAAAAAAATATTTAGGTCTATATTTGCTATTTTCGAGAATTCGATATCTTGATACCAAGAAATAGCTATTAACCAACAGAGCAGCACTTTCAATTGGTGTTGAAATAAGAGGTGTGATTGGTGTGGGATAATGTCGCCTCCTGGCTACGCCAGGGCGGGACGTAGCCCAGTGGTAAAGCGCTCGCTCGATGCGCAACCGGTCTGGGATCGATCCCCGTCGGTGGGCCCATTGGGCTATTTCTCGCTCCAGCCAGTGCACCACAACCGGTATATCAAAGGCCGTGGTATGTGCTATCCTGTCTGCGGGATGGCGCATATAAAAGATCCCTTGCTGCTAATCGAAAAGAGTGCCCATGAAGTGGCGACAGCGGGTTTCCTCTCAATATTTGTGTGGTCCTTAACCATATGTCCAACGCCATATAACCGTAAATAAAATGTGTTGAGTGCGTCATTAAATAAAACAGTTCCTCCCTTCCTGCCTACGCCAATGGCGCTTAAATCATATACAGTTCAGCTTTTTCAAAGTTACAGTAACATCTCATCATATTATAACATCATGTACTAACGCAAAATACAAATGCTTGTATATTTAGACAGGGCTTGAACTTAAGGACGGCACCGACGGTAATTGCCATAGTTGCAATATGAATTGCCGTCGATCAGGGGCTTCATCGATGGCAGTTTTGTGCCGACGGATAAAAATTATTGCCGTTGGTCAAAGAGATTCTTTCTGGTTTTCATATTTGTTGAAAGAGTTGCTGATTTAAAATTGCCCTAGGCAGGCTCAAGATTGCCGTCGGTGAGCATTTTCCCATAGCGAAACTATTTCAAAGGTAACAAAGTCTTAAGTTCGAGCCCTGTACTTATAGATTTAACCTTAACCTTTGTTTCTACTATCATTTCATTTCATTTTAACTTATTTTCGTGCTTATATCCAAGCACGCTGTCTTGGCACACACCTCAGCTATCTAGGCTGTCTGTCCAGGACAGTGGGTTAGTTGTTAGTGGTTAGTAAAACTCGCTCTGGGTGGGAGCTGGTACCGGGCTGCGAACCCAGTACCTACCAACCTTGTGTACGATGGCTTAACCACGACACCACCGATGCTATCATTGGTTTATTGGTTTCGTGAGCTGAATGGATCTGTCGTTAGCGTAGCCATTGGTAGATTGCGCAAGTATCGATCGATCGCGCGGCATTCTTAATATATTAATCGTTGGCGTTGCCATCGGTAGATCGTGCAAATATCGATTGATCGCGCTGCATTATTTATCAACTCATTAATCGTTGGCATTGTCGTCGGTAGATCGCGCAAGCATCGATCAATCGCGAAGCGTCACCAATGGATCTAATTAACGTAACCATCAGTAGATCGCGCAAGTATCGATAGATCGCGCTGCACAATGGAATCAGTAGTTAATGTAGCCATCGGTAGATCGCGCAAGCAAATAACAAATTAGCAAGGACAACAGCATATCAGTAGTGAAGTGTACTTGATGACTACTGTTATGCTTCTAGAATTCTTCACATGAATAGTAGGTTACTATCACTAATCGTCAACAAAAGACGAAAGCAATTTGATAGGGTTCTTTATTGAGGGTAGTCTATCACAAAACCATGTAAAACGATAACAATAATCTTGAAATGTATAAAAAAGATACTAAAGTTATACAAATATACTCTCTGCAGTATGTTTATAAAAATAGAATACTCTTGATTAAATAGAGAAAACACAATTAGATACACAAATTGAATAAGCGCTACTTAAAGCATATAATTAAATATTTATTAATTTAACATTAATAAATAACCCATGGTAACATATTCTCAATGTATAAAGCTAAACATTAATAAATAATCTAAACTAAGTTACATTCACAATATAATGAAAAATACACATTTACACAGTACACAATTAGCACGAGCAGTGGATATACTGCACGGGCTGTGACCTAAAGAAACAAACAATAATTTACCTTTCGCTGTGGGCGTAAGGGCGACACAGAGATTGAAGGTCTTGATCAGTTAACTATAAAACAAATAAAGTAATACTAAAACATGGATCACAACTGTTACATAGTATACATAATATATACAAATACGGCAGTTTCTATTTCTTATCGACATGATAAATGAATACTATTAATTATTAATCATTAAGCTACCACAAGGTTTATTATAATTATACTTTAATTATTACACCTATATACATCTTAGATATAACTACATATATAATCCAACTATTACATAAGCCAGCATTACATCTAAACTAAATAACGTTTTTGTCTAATTCTTCACACAGATTTATATTTAATACTAATTATAATTTACAAACTACAATTACTTCTTAATAATATTTGACTTTATGCATATTAGTATAAAGAAGTGCAAATAAGAAAAGATAAAGAAAACTAACCTCAGGATTTCAAAGACGGCGAACTTTTAGAGTAGGAAAAACATGTCTTCTTGCCAGGTGAGATTTAAAAAAGAGTAATTGGTCACCAATTGGCTTCGCCAAATTAGCCAATTGCAGAGCCGTGTTTGGTGTCACAGGTCAGTGTTCAACAGTGGAATACCATCCCAAGCTACAGTTACTGATCCAAAGTATGAACCCACTGATTCAAACTCACTGCATGGGTGTTTGTGTACAGTGCAGTGTTCAACAGTGAAATACCACATCCCAAGCTACAGTTACTGATCCAAAGTATGAACCCACTGATTCAAACTCACTGCATGGGTGTTTGTGTACAGTGCAGTGTTCAACAGTGAAATACCATCCCAAGCTACAGTTACTGATCCAAAGTATGAACCCACTGATTCAAACTCACTGCATGGGTGTTTGTGTACAGTGCAGTGCAATCACTTAAAACCACTCAAATACCACCTGGTTACAGTATTGTACACGTTGCTTTTGCTCGATGTCTTCAAACGTACTTGCCCCAATCTGATTAAAATTAGCTCCACTGGTTAGACCTTAGCCTAACGAGGCCACTCACGTGGACATACAGATCGGACTTTAAACTTTTAGACCTTCGTTCAAAATTTTATGTCGAAATTACTTTCTTTTTTTAATATTATTAAATAGTCCCATTCTCTCTTCTTTCTCTTATTTATTTTTGGACTGTCCTTCTAAAATGCTCCAAATTATATATATATTCGGCCGAGCAATCAATTATTTTTATTTTTGGCTTGTAACTTTTTATTTAATTAAAAAAAAAAAAAATTCTATTAACTTTTTTAATAATTGTTATTTTCAAAATTTTGCCCATTTTCAACTCTACCCATCCCCTTCTGTCCCGGACCCAGTTACTGGCGAAGTCAGAGATTGTGCCCGGGAGAGACGTGCTTGAACCTTAATTGGATATAGGCACGTTAATATGTTATCCAATCCAGTCCAATCAGATTGTAACGACGCATCCTTTCATGGGCGATTTACCGATGGATCGAACACTCTCGGTGGATCCATTATTTGATTAGGTTTTTTCCCGTCCCAACCAGTGACCCTCAGTTGGTATAGACTATCAAAGGCTGTGACATGTGCTGTTCTTCCTTTGAGTAAGTGCAAATAAAAGATCCCTCGCTGTTAATAGAAACGTATTACTGGGTGTGTTTTTTTTTCTTAGACTATGTCAGAATTATCAAATGTTTGACATGCAATAACCAATTATGAATTAATTAATGTACTCCAGAGGTGCCATTAAACAATACAAACTTTTACAAAGGAAAGTCCATGGAATAATGAACTTTAAAAATCTATAATTACGATGATAGAAAAAATCTGCCAGGGTTTTTAAAAGTAGATAAAGAAAATGAAAGGAATAATTTGTTTAACAACACTTCAGTACATTTCAAAACTATGGCTAATCAAAAAGTTAAAGTTTGTTTTGTTCACCGACACCACTAAAGCACATTGATCTAATAATCCTCGGATTATTATATTTGGTAATTTGCATATAGTTTTTATTGTAACACGACTCTACCATTGAGCTACATCAAATTCCTTTCGGATGAAATAACAGTTAAAGTTTGTTTTGTTTAACAAAACCACTAGAGCACATGGATTTATTCATCATTGACTATTCTTACCCATAGCCTTACAAAAAACTTCTTAATTTTTCCATTTGCAAAAAGGATCTTTTATACGCATCATCCCACAGTCAGGATAGCATATAGGCGTACTAGTACCACGGTCTTTGATATACCAGTTGTGGTGCACTGGCTGGGACAAGAAATAGCACTGCTTGCCAAAAGCGTTAAAACTACTGTTATTGCTGCTGTTACTTTTGCAGAAACTACTAAAACATCATAATAAACAAAACTACATTCTGTTTGGTCAAACTGATTACTTACATCCCGCCAATCGACTACTGGCTATAGGCCTTCACACTTTTTATTTTGATATATTTGTCAGTTAAAACAATAACTACGTAGAATAAATTATACATTGAAAACCTTTACCCACGATATATGCACTGAAGCTGAAAGAATGAATGAAATAGTGTTTTTTTGTTTGGCATATATGATATATTATGACAGAAGACGAAAATTTGCTAATCTGGTGTCATAGGGCTTCGGTTTTAAAGATATACTCGGGTCAAAACAAATGCTAAAATTCACAGATTTAAAGACATATGATTGACTGTTCCTAACCACAGCCATATCATGAATGAAATAATCACGATCGAAATTGATTGCTTTGTGACGTATATGTTAACTTAAATTGTTTGTTCCTCGACGCATAAGTTATTTGCAAGCGCAAGCCTAGTAAATAAGTTTTAATTGGATTTTTGTTTTAAATGTATTTTACACCTCTCTCTCTCTCTCTGTGTGTGTGTGTGTGTGTGTTTATGTGTGTGTTTTTTTCATTTGTCAGTCTGTCTCTTCTATCTAGTTGGAGGTCAGTTTTGTATACATGTAGGATAAAAAAAATAAAAAAATAATAAACAAAAAACAATAAACCGAGAAAATATAACATGTTCTGTTCACACGTCTTGTAGTCCTGTGACAAAGCACAAGCTGTACAGATCCGAGTGACATTACCATAACCAAAGTTTGTTTTGTTTAACGATACCACTACAGCACATTGATGTATTAATCGTCGGCTATTGGATGTCAAACATATGGTCATTTTGACACAATCATAGAGAGGAACCCGCAAAAAAAAAAATTCATTAGTAGCAAGGGATCTTGTATATGCACCATCCCACAGACTGGCTAGAAAGAGAAATAACGAGAAATAATCAATGAGCCCACCGACGAGGATCGATCCTATACTGACCGCGCATCAAGCGAGCGCTTTAGCACTGGGCTACATTCCGTCCCAAATTATAACCAAGAGTTTTGTTTCATGATCATAATTTATTGATACATGTTGGAGTTAGAAATAACAACCTATACTCCACATTGTGACTTCTGTTGTTAATCATTTATATTCGACAGAAATAAGATAAGGAAACGTTACACTATATTAATATTTAGACAATGACGAATTGGTTTAAAAATTGCACATAAAATAAATTTGTTTCCTTTTATTTTTCCATTAAACCGAACTAAACTGCAATTAATTAATTAATTTAGTATTGATCTTTTATTTATGTATTGATAAATGTTTTTACAACTTGCATGTAAAACAGATTTTAAAAAATAATAATAAGAGAAGAAAACCGATCCAATCACGTAAAATACACGTTCGCTGATACAGGCCTATAAACTATCATTACCTCACTATATAGACACGGCCGAGGCCGGCACCTGTGCCCATGACAGTCGGGCGCTAAAACAGCTTGCTCTGAATGTGCACGTTAAGCGCTGTGGCCTGACCCGAGTCCTGACTATAGACATCGGCCTCGGTTGTGTCGTGGTTAAGCCATCGGACATAAGACGATTAGGTACAGGGTTTGAAGCCCGGTACCGGCTCCCACCCAGAACAAGTTTTAACGACTCAATGGACCACTACACCATCTTCTCTCTCACTAACCACTAACAATTAATAACTAACCCACTGTCCTGGACAGACACCCTGAATAGACAGCTGAGGTGTGTGCCCAGGACAGCTTTGCTTGAACCTTAATTGGATATAATCACGAAAATAAGTTGAAATAAAATATATAAATAATCACACTGCGCGTATGCAGATGGGGTTTCGGGAGTCGACCCCCCCCCCCCCCCATCCCTTGCTCAAAGAGTTTATTCTCTCTTCTGAGGAGCAGAACCGATACCCTGAAAAACTCGCTCGCCTGTCTGGACCCCTGCATAATTTTATGCCTGAACGACTAAGTCAGCATGCATTTATAATGGTGAGAATAACTTTTAGGATTTATGTATTTTGTATAATATAGAAATACATTACTATATGGGTGAACAAAAAAATTATTATTATCATCAATTTTTGTGTTGTTGATTGATTTTATTGTATTTCTGGTTACTATATGCTATCCAGCAGAGTAGTTTTGTGCTTTTTTTCACTTTATTACATTAAAAAAAAAAATTAAGGCTGAAACTCACAACTCACTCACAAAATTGATAAGGTGGAAAATGTATATACATGTATATACTAGTAAATACAGATATTTAATAAAGTTAAAAATAACTATTAAAATTTAATGGTGTACTTATTCGTATTGAAATTTATTAATTAATTCAAATACATCACAAGTTTTGTTTATTTATTCGTATTGAAATTCATTAATTCAAATATATCACAGTTTTGTTTATTTACTTGTGAATTATTCCATTAAGTACTAAGTTTGAATTTTAAAAAATATATGATTATTTGGAAACATATAAAACAACCATGACCATTGACTCTCATATGATTAAAGGGACATTCCTGAGTTTGCTGCAATTTTTAAGCTGTTATCGACTAACAGAGACTTTTTAACGATTGTAATTACATATCAAATATATTTTTATGCATAAAATATTAGTGGCTGTATATTAAACGTGTTTCTGATCGTTCTAATATTTGTACTAGGTTAAATTTCACTTTATTTCCTAAAATATTTTTTTTCGTACGTAAGAAATTATTAAAGACAAAATCCGGTTCGAGCTTCTTACAAATATTAAGACGACCAAAAACATATTGAATATACAGACACTAATATTCGAAACAAGAAAATATATTTAATATGTAAGTTTAATCGTAGAAATACTTTATTTGTCGGAAACACCTTACAATGCAGCAAACTCAGGAATGTCCCTTTAATTATTATGTTCAAATAATTAATACAGAGTGAACTTTATGAAACTCTACTTGTCATAGAGTTGAGGCCATTATTAAAAGCGTAACCTCACATCCGTTGCGACTGGCACTCGTATGTAGCACTAGGCATTGCAACGGAATTGAGGTAGCGGAGTTGAGGAACATGACATATTTACACATAATACTATTGCCTGAATAGTTGATTATTCAACATCATGTAGCCTAAGTGTGGTTTGTGAGTTAATTACAGGTTTAAAACCAATTTATATTTGAAAAGTATGATAGATTTTAAACTTTAGGGATGATTAGGGTCTAAACGTAGGCTACTAACTTACCTGAGGCATCTATTCATTTGGTTGGGTTTTTATTTGTTCAAAACTGTGTCACTTTTATTGTTGTGAAAAATTTCACATCAAAAGGTTTTCTATGTTATGATCAATTGAAGTAAAATAAAACGGAGTTGAGTCAATAACATGGGACACCATCAAAAGTTGATTTTAGAAGTAATTCTGGAGTCAGTTTGCATAAGCATGCCACTGATCATAAATAGCTAAATTTGAGCTTTCAAACAAACTATAAATATGCACTCATTAGGTCTGCCAATGTTGTGAAGTCATGATCCACTACTGAACATTCTCTAAAGAGCAAACCTACACGGCTACACTTTTTTTTCTTATTTTAAATTTAACCCCCCCCAGAGCGTTGACTAATTGTAATACATATTTGTGTGATATTGTTCAGTGTTAAAATATATAATAAATGATTAGTTAGGGGGGAAAAATACAGATCTAGGAATAGGCCTATGCGGTCATAAAAACTACATAACTTGTAAGTTATAGGCCCTAGTGTAGGATTGTTGAGGGTGTGTGTGTGTGTGTGTGTCGGGGGGGGGGGGGGGGGGTGCTCCTGTCAATAACTGGAGATGCCTGTGCCCCTTGGCTCCCAACTTCCCCCACCTATGTTATTATTAATTTGTAGTTATTTATTACAAATAAATTGAGCTCACAGCTATGATCATGCACCTTTAAAGTGAAGATTTACCTATGAGCGAGAGCGCCGTTAATTCCCAATTCGCAGTTAGCGCTTAAACTACGGAATTCCCCGTGATATTAATGCCGTGCTATTTACTACGTCCAATCTCAGACGAATTTCTCATTAATAATCTCCCTAAAAGGCTCAGTTGTATTTGCTGTTCAATACAAAGTCACGGGAAAGCCTTTTTATGTGATCGATATTCCTGAAATCGATTAATATTGGCTGAAAATATTCTTCGCGTTATATTACCCAGACGCCTTCACGGCGACCTCTCTAATTAATATTTACATATGTCGATTTATGCATTTTCTGTGTGGTTTTACGTGGAGTTTCTACCCGGAAAGTGTACTGATGATCCGATGAAGTGGAATAGTGTTTTGTAGATTGTGATCTAACGATGCAGTTGGGATAAGTGTTTTACTGAAGCTACAAAACGCCGAGGTGGTCGGCTTCAACTAGTCTGCTTCCAGCCGCGAGCAAGCAGCAAACCTGAAATCCCAACATGGCGGATTTAGAAGCCGTTTTAGCCGATGTTAGCTATCTTATGGCTATGGAGAAGAGTAAATCTACTCCAGCCGCAAGAGCTAGCAAAAAAATCATCCTGCCAGATCCTAGGTTAGTTGCCATTTCAAGCTGTCCGGTATTGTCTTGTCGCAAATCCGTGTAAATTTAGTCATCCTCTCAGCCATTGTCGGCAAATACACATAACACTAAGCCTATTATTGGCAAATAAATTTCCGATATACATATTTTCTTGTTTTGCAGTATTCGGAGCGTGATGTGTAAATACTTGATGAAACATAATGAAGTAACATTCGACAAAATTTTCAACCAAAAAATAGGTAAGTGTCCGAAATATCAGGTGTCTAGTTTGACACTGTTGGTCTGTTTCAGTGTTTGGTGTTATTGTATTCAATATTGTGATGTGAATAAGCCATTATAAGGTGTGTCAGTACTGCCAGTAGGCAGGCATGTTGTATGATGCAGTAGCCTATCTGTGAAATATAATGCCATCTATATAAATAAACCAGTGCCCCATCTTCCATGGGGAAGCAGCCTTTAGTCTTGAGAAATGTAGAGCGTCCAACTGCAAGGCTTACAGGTAAACAAATGCTCTATACTATGAGATTGGTATCAAGACCAGAAAACTTAAGCATTTGTTTGTGTGTGTTTGTCTATCTGGTTGAATGTTAATGAGGTGCACACACATTCAGGTGATAATTGACATTTTAAACTGGCTGATACACACTCATGTCAAGTCTCAGTAATACAAATACAGTAGCTGGAAGTAATTGTATACATGTAGTACATCTTTGATTACTGCTTTAGCTAGAGACTCAAGTCTGCATTGTGATGTGTTTATCAGATGTGTTTGTCGCATGCATTAAAGTGATCCAATAAACCATTACATGCACATGAATGTACACAAAATGATGTCCATAAAACTACTGATAATGAAGAACTGTCTATGGATATCATTGTGAATTGTATTAGATGCATCTCCTGTGAATCGTGCAAGATACATCTCCCATTCATGAAGTAGGACCTTTTCCCACATACTTAACAGTCCTTGTCACAGCATCTTTTTTTTTTTTTTTTTACAATATAGATGGGTCATTCCCAACATGAACCATGTAGTCATACAGGCCTCACGCGAGGTCAAAATCAGAGCAAAGTCAATTCTCTCTCACACATTTGAAAGGGCAAAGTTTTTAACTGGAGGGAGACTTGAATTTTTAATTTGAAAAAATAAATACGCAAAAAGAAGTTCACATTAACCCAATACAAGCAAACCTGTCTTAAGCAGGCCACCCAAAGGAGTAGTCAAAGGCTGTTTAAGATTGTGTACAATGCAAGTGGCCACTATTTTTAAAAGACGACACAGATTTCACCCTCCAGTGACTGACACAGCGAAGTCAAGCTGGTCAAAGCAAAGTTTGGGCTCACTTCGCCTGCTTGTGTAAGCCCTTGAAATAGTATGGGAATTCATTCTCCAGTAGCTAATGGAGGATTTTTTAACACTGTCCGAAATGAGCAATAAACACATGTGACAAATAAATGTTATAATGCACCTGTAGTCTTTGCCAGAAGAGGCATGTGATACTCTCATCCAGGGACAGTTGCAGAAGAGCTGCACATTGATTGCCTTACAATGATATTTTTATTACATAATCTTTTATTTGAAACTTCACAAGATTGCTCATCTAGCACCAAAGTCCATTTCAGGAGAGTGATAATCAGCTCGCCTTGACTTAGCTCAGTACAAAGACAGCATATATACATGTATGTGTGAATTCATTAAAAATAACTGAATTCAAATAATAAGTTTTAAAATTTAAATATGTGAAAACAAACCTTTTATCTTATTAAGAGAATTACTGTTATAACTCTAAAGAGGACAATTCCATGGTAAATGACATTCCATTTGAAGTAAATTTCAATATTTCAAATACCTGTATTTTGATCACTATTGTAGTGTTTGAAATAAGCACTTGTTCGTTTGTCCTAACAGTGGTTGTCCAGTGAACATTAATTAGCCTACCTTGCATGTAGAAGAAGATATGGCCTGCTGTTATTTGTTTTTAAAGTACAGGCCATAAGAAATGTCCTGTTAAGAAAGAATAAGCCCTGCTGGAAATAAGACAGCACAGGGGGGAGGAGGGGGGGGGGGGCGGTTGTTGTGTGTGAAAAATAAGAATTCAGTTATAACAGAATTACAAGATAAATAGATATATGAGATAACATTTGTAATACCCCACAACGGTCTCGTTGTCATGGTTTCTTTTGTTAAAAGTGTAGGTGTATTTGCACAGAAAATGAAGTCCATTTAACAAAACAAAACAAAATCTCCATTCTGGCCTTCAAAGTTCTTTTTTTATCGCTGGCTTATTTTCACACCCACGACCGTCTTTCACAATTCCCCAATTCCCCGTTACAAAATAAGACAAAAATTGTTTTGCTTGGTGACACTTATCATTTACATATATAACAAAGTTCAAACTATATTTTCGTAATATTTCAACCAATAGAACAAGACATCTACAAAAATTAGTTTACTGGGTGACATCATTTGCATATACCGGCCTTGGTGGCGTCGTGGTTAGGCCATCAGTCTACAGGCTGGTAGGTACTGGGTTCGGATCCCAGTCGAGGCATGGGATTTTTAATCCAGATACCGACTCCAAACCCTGAGTGAGTGCTCCGCAAGGCTCAATGGGTAGGGTGTAAACCACTTGCACCGACCAGTGATCCATAACTGGTTCAACAAAGGCCATGGTTTGTGCTATCCTGCCTGTGGGAAGCGCAAATAAAAGATCCCTTGCTTTCTGTCGTAAAAGAGTAGCCTATGTGGCGACAGCAAATTTCTTCTAAAAAACTGTCAGAACGACCATATGTTTGACATCCAATAGCCGATGATAAGATAAAAAATCAATGTGCTCTAGCGGCATCCTTAAATAAAAGAAACTTTACTTTTTTTTTAATTTGCGTATACCAAAGTTCAAATTATGTTTTCGTAATATTTCAACCAATAGAAAGAGCCATCAAATTACACATGCGCACTTATTCACAATAGTTCCCTTGAGATATTTACATCACGATACGTCTGTTAAAAATCATGCAATGTGCAGAGCTGTATTTAGTGTGGTAGGGGTGTCAACTATTCCCTATCCAGTAAATTCCCCAAACTTGAAAACAGAATGATTAAATATTATTTATAGTTCTACATATCATATTTTTTTTTTTTAGACTATCTAAATCTAAAAATGATAGCGGAAATAGCATTTTATTACTTAATTCTCCATACTATTGCCATCCCGAGAAATATACATGTAAACTACGTCCTTCAGTTTTAATATATTCAGATTCCAGTATAGCCCTAATAAAACTACCTCAAACTGCATTTACATGTGCACCACAAACAACTGAAATGGACTGTTTCACTACTCCAGAACAAAATGTGAGGCTGACGACGTCTGGTCCACATTATTTTTGTTTCATTGTTTACTACTTTCTAGTTATTGATTTTTATTTGCCATAGAACTAATATAATAATTAACTTGACCTTAAGTGGGGGTATAAATCAGTTATACCCACACTTACTCGGTGTATTGGTGAATATCCTAACAGTTTTGTAGGGATATTCACAGATATACCTTGTAAAGTGTGGGTATAACTATTATATACACTTTGTCTATTAAATAATAATATAAAAAGCTAAATAGCAGTAGTCCAACATCCAACATCACAACTTGTATAAAAGTATATATATACATACATGTGCATGTATTCATATATACTTCAGTATCTTGTTTTTACTTTAAATACATTGTTTACTGTACAGTGTAAGTGTGGAGCAGGATACAACTCTGTAGTAGATGAACACTGTTGTTGTGTGTGTACATGTATGTGTGTACATGTATGTGTGGGGGGAATGACCCTCAGCTGACCCAGTGCATTATTTTTCTGTTATCCATAGCTTCTTAATATGTACCTGGTATATATATATACATACATACATACATACATACATACATACATACATACATACATACATACATACATACATACATACATATATATATATATATATATATACCGGGTACTGGTATTAGTAGCCAAACTACAAATGCTGTGAAAGAAAATAAAAATCTATTTATAGAATTAAATAAAACGACACTAGCTCATTTTAAATTATGCCTACATCATTTGGTGACTTCACATATTGTTGTTTTAATACTTGGTGAATCCTACTGACATGGAGCATGGCATATTTAATAATAATAATAATGTAATTTTATGCATAATTAACAAGATGTGTTTGATGTTGTTGAACTCTGGTTGGGGTGCCTAAAAACAGTCAATTATTAAAAAAAACCCCACAATTCTGTACATATGACAGAATTCCATGGAATTTTAGTGTACTCGTGGAACATTTTGTTTTCAAAATGTTGATTAGCGATATTTCTAGTCAACTGAAAATTCATTAGCAACTGCTGTTTAATGTTTTAAAATTGTGTAGCGATCTCAGAAACCTGCGTAGCAAATCGCGACACGATACTGAACAAAATGTTTCCTGGTACTAAAATAAACTTGTTTTGATACATAAAAAAGAAAGAAAAAAAGGGTCAATTATTAATATTATATAATTCAAAGTTAAAACTTGAACCATATGATGGATTGTTATTAAAAATGTACATTTCGTTATTATTACTTCTCCCACCCACCACACCTGCAGTTCTGTTCTCAGCCTATACATGACTTCCGTATTCAATTTACCTAGATAGTTACACTGGGCTAGCTTTGGCACTTGCCAAATTTCCTATTTACAAATTTAAAAAACAATTGGCAAATTTTATTTCAAGTTGATGAAATGAATTTAAATTATGGTTGATATTTTGTTTGAAATTAACTGGGTTTTTTTTTGCCAGTTTTGAATTTGGCAAGTTTGTCTGCAAACCCAGTCTGGATACATGGTCATATGCTCTTTTAGTTCTACATGTAAACGTTTGCACGCATTTGGCTTTACTGGCCTTTACTGCATGCATTTACTTGAATAAATGTATATCATTAATGTATAAATCAGCATCTGCTTTAGACTGGTACAGTGACTCCCACACAAGAGTACAGGTCTATATAACATTGATTGTATAATATACGCTGCATATATTACAATAATTTTTTTCAAATTAGATAAACTACATAATGGTAACAGTTTGAAACACATTTCATGGGTGTAGTTTGAGAAAAGGTTTTCTTTTTTTTGTTGTTCTAATTTTAACTGTATAAGATTGATTTAAGCTTCAGGTTATACATAGTGCCTACATGTATTTGCTCACTTATGTAAGGTGTTGTACAGGTTACCTGCAATTACATGCAGTAGTTCCTTCACAAATTAAGATAGATATTGGTTTACATGTTTACAATTAAACGTTTAACCTTTTTTAGATTTTTAAAACTACTCTTTGATTAGATAGCTGTAAATAAAAATAATCATGAATATTAAATTATACAAGACTGCAAGCTTTGTGGGTTTAAGGCCATACTGTATTACAAGCTATCAAAGTTTAAGCTGGACAACAAAAAAGATTGCCATTTGGTGAAAATTGTTCAGAAAATATGTGGATTTTCTTGCATAATCACCCTAAATTCTTACGCCCTGCTTTTATAAAATATCTAAGCTAATAATGGCCGTATTTGGTTATTGTGTGAGTAATAACTAGACTATATTCATTGATCAGTGATTAAAAACAAAAACGTCTGTTAAATTATAGTTGTTCAAAAATGGAAATCATGTAACTGGTTCATATAAAATACTTGTGGATTAATTAATTAATTTATTTATAAATACAGTTTTAAATGTTAATAATGCCATTTTATTAAATGTGTACAGTATTACTCGACACCCTCGGGACCAAGTAAAAAGTCTGGTTATAAGAGATATCCTGTTTAGAAAAGTTCTCTTATGTACAGATATTTAAAAATGGGCCACGAAAAACATCCGGTTTTAAGGTAATTGCTGGTTTTGAGAGGTTTCACTGTATATACAAGTTGTATAAACCTGTAGGTCCTCAGTCTTTTCCATGAGTAAAGTCAAGGCAAGCTGTACGCATCAGTGTCCTGAAATGGGGCCAGGCGAGTAATCATGTGAAGTTTCAAATAAAATGTGTTAAAAATTTAAGTGCACAGTGATTAATTTGCAGCTCTCCTAAAACTTTGAAGGCTAGCAATGAAGGCAGTGTGAGTGATCACTTGCGTTTTCACATGATGTGTGATATTTTAAATGTTATGCTAGGCTCAGACTACCAACTGCCATGACAAAGTTTGTCAACTTTTGCTCTCACGACTAAGCACAATTTGATTTTCATCGTACATGACTTCTACAACCAATTTTTTCTCTCCTTCCAACCAGTGCACCACAACTGCACAAATGCTGTAGTATGTGCTTTCCTGTCTGGGAAAGTGCATATAAAAATCCCTTGCTGCATTAGGAAAAATGTAGCGGGTTTCCTCTGATGACTACGAGTCTGAATTACCAAATGTTTGACATCCAGTAGCCAATGATTAAAGGGACAGACCCTAGTTTTTAAACACGAAGGCATATTTTTCACCTAGACCCTAGTTTCAACCCATAATTATGGTTAATTTATGATCCTGAAACAAATTTGGATACAACAGAGTGAAACAGGAGTCTGTGACATTGAAAGACCCTTAATAATAGACTAAAATGCAACTATAATCATTGCTTCTCAGATGCACATGCATTTTCAAAAATATGAAAAATGCATTTTGTGGTGTACGTAAATGGATAATCTAAACAGGATGACCAGAAACACTTCTGTTGTACGTAAATGGATAATCTAAACAGGATGACCAGAAACACTTCTGTTGTACCTAAATGGATAATCTAAACAGGATGACCAGAAACACTTCTGTTGTACGTAAATGGATAATCTAAACAGGATGACCAGAAACACTTCTGTTGTACGTAAATGGATAATCTAAACAGGATGACCAGAAACACTTCTGTTGTACGTAAATGGATAATCTAAACAGGATGACCAGAAACACTTCTGTTGTACGTAAATGGATAATCTAAACAGGATGACCAGAAACACTTCTGTTGTACGTAAATGGATAATCTAAACAGGATGACCAGAAACACTTCTGTTGTACGTAAATGGATAATCTAAACAGTAAATATAATTAAAGTTTGATTTCAGTGATCATAAACGGCACTAATAGTGAAAAATATGTCTTTGTGTTTAAAAACTAGGGTCTGTCCCTTTAAGTAATCAATGTACTCCAGTGGTGTCATTAAACAAAATAAACTTAAACTCTACGACCGATTAGTTGTTAGTCTGAGATTACCCATCATAAGTTGGCAGTTGAGGAAATTACAGTGCAATTGTGGAATTCGCTAACATCGTCATACCATTTGACAGTCTAACACTAGCATTAGATAACCAAAAGTTAGTGTACGTGATATTTACTACATGTCAGTAACTGATTGTTCGGTTAATGAAATTTATTTTATTTACATAACTTGTAACTTACCTGATCATAACATTATACTCTCCCAAAAAAAGAACTGCACAATGCTTGATTTTATTAATTAATATATATAACAATTTTACACATAAAAATGTAATAATCATTAATATAATGTAATTTTGTGATCCAAACATAGTGCCTTTCTTACAGTCGACAAAGTGCAGCCATCATGAAATACAGAACACAGTCGTGCTAATTTGAAAAAAATGCCCCCATGCAAACCACGCTACTTGTGTATGTGAAATAAAGTTTAATTACCACTTTTAATGTTGCAACACAATGGTTCACCATGTAACCAATTGTTGGTTCATGTCAATTTGAAGTTGAACATGGCCTCTCGATTTCATGTAAAGTCATTTCTAATAGCATGTTGACAGCGAGTAAGCAAACCTCAGAACTGAAAGTTCGTTACCCACTATCATGTCACATAATCCACCATTATCGTGATTACTGGAAGCAATTTCCGATGGATTCTGATATTCATAGAACACGGAACCGATAAAAAGTGTTTTCCATAAAATTTAAAACCCTGTGGCCTGAGGTGTGTAACCGACAAGCTAACAGAAGGATGGTTCGTGTAAAATATTCTGCCATGTGATGTGATACCAGTTACTTACAGAGAGACTTTTAGTGCTTATCCTGTCTTTGGGAAAGTTCATATATATAAAAGATCCTGTGAAGCACTGGTGATTAAAAAACTCTCCAATGAAATAACTAAATATTCAGCAAAACAAAATCTACGTTCATTCATTAGCATATAGCAGATAAGATACTCTAAAAATCAGCAATGAGGCTAATGTTTAATCCAGGCACTAGCTTGTGTATCCACTAAGACATAGATTGCAGGGTTTGTAATTGTTTTCTCAGAACAAAAATGTAAATGATTCCATCTTATAGTAATAATAATAATACGTCAAGGATAAGTAAACACTGGAGCCTGCATGCTGTTAGACCAACTTCTGTTAAGACAACCAGCAAAAGTCTTGCTGTTACAATATTTTAGGTGGATGATAAAAAACACACATAAAATCAAAGTTTGCATGGATGTACAAGTGCTAACATGGACCTTGGATGCGAAGGACTGAGTTCCACTAGTTATTTTAGGCCAGAATCAACCCTGATCTTCATGGTCAACTTTCACAGCATATAACTAGCATGTTACCTGTGCAATACCTGTAGATACTGCTTACAGAGTTTGTAAGACTTAGTTGCCAGTTACATGTTGATGAAGTAGGAAAGTTGTATTCTGTGTTTTTGTCTATTACCGACTCGTGAGGGAGACATGTAATCTACTAGCACCTGTGTTTACCTGTATATCTACGTCTAATTAAACTTGATGAACGACATGAGGTGGTGTTTCTCATTGCTGGTGTAGTCTGAAGTCCTTCACACTGACCTTTCCAGGCTTTTGTGTTGATAACACATTAACTTGTGCTGTCTTTATTACCCAGTTGGATTTATTTGCTTTTTGAAATGTTTTTGTTTCTGCTTAAAATTTGCTGATAATTAATTATCTGTGGTTATTTTGTGTAGCTGATTTGTATATGATTATTTTGTGTAGTTGGCTTGTTTGTGGTTATTTTGTGTAGTTGGCTTGTTTGTGGTTATTTTGTGTAGCTGGCTTGTTTGTGGTTATTTTGTGTAGCTGGCTTGTTTGTGGTTATTTTGCTGGCTTAATTGTTTGTGGTTATTTTGTGTAGTTGGCTTGTTTGTGGTTATTTTGTGTAGCTGGCTTGTTTGTGGTTTTTTGTGTAGCTGGCTTGTTTGTGGTTATTTTGTGTAGCTGGCTTGTTTGTGGTTATTTTGTGTAGTTGACTTGTTTATGGTTATTAATTTTGTGTAGTTGGCTTGTTTGTGGTTATTTTGTGTAGCTGACTTGTTAGTGGTTATTTTGTGTAGCTGGCTTGTTTGTGGTTATTTGTGTAGTTGCCTTGTTTGTGGTTATTTTGTGTAGTTGGCTTGTATGTGGTTATTTTGTGTAGTTGGCTTGTTTGTGGTTATTTTGTGTAGTTTGCTTGTTTGTGGTTATTTTGTGTAGTTGACTTGTTTATGGTTATTAATTTTGTGTAGTTGGCTTGTTTGTGGTTATTTTGTGTAGTTGGCTTGTTTGTGGTTATTTTGTGTAGCTGGCTTGTTTGTGGTTATTTTGTGTAGTTGGCTTGTATGTGGTTATTTTGTGTAGCTGGCTTGTTTGTGGTTATTTTGTGTAGTTGGCTTGTATGTGGTTATTTTGTGTAGTTGGCTTGTTTGTGGTTATTTTGTGTAGTTGACTTGTTTATGGTTATTAATTTTGTGTAGTTGGCTTGTTTGTGGTTATTTTGTGTAGTTGGCTTGTTTGTGGTTATTTTGTGTAGTTGGCTTGTTTGTGGTTATTTTGTGTAGTTGACTTGTTTATGGTTATTAATTTTGTGTAGTTGGCTTGTTTGTGGTTATTTTGTGTAGTTGGCTTGTTTGTGGTTATTTTGTGTAGCTGGCTTGTTTGTGGTTATTTTGTGTACACATATGTAAATGCTTGTTTGTAGTAATTTTGTGTGTAGTTCATGGTAATTTTCTGTAGTTGATTGTTTGTGGTTATTTTGTGTAGTTTGCATGTTTGTGGTTGTTTTATGTACAATGTAGTTTACTTTTATTTGGTGTAGTTTGATTGTTTGTGGTAATTTTCATTGGTTGGTCAGCTTATATTTGATTAACGAATCTCCAGCAAAGTATATATATTACCCCCCCCCCCCCCAAAAAAAAGCACAAAAAAGCCTATTTAAAGGCATACATATTTGTATGAGTCTGCATTATGATGTTATGTTTTTATTAGTGATGTTTCAATGATTAATTATAATTGAAAAGAAACATTTATATTAAATTGTTACTAAAAGATAAAATTATCAATTTGTAGGGTCTATAAAGGGGTCTGTATAGGTTCATTGTGGTTATGTTCATATGATTCTAATTGATTATAGAATCGAATGTTGATCAGTTTGTGCAAACCGATTGTAGCTGATAATCGAAGATGAAATTCCAACCATTTCCCAACACTAGTTTCTATTAATAACATATTCATTATACAGAACAACGGGATACTGGTTGCAATATATATTTTTTCTGTTTGATCCTTAGCATGGACAGAATGTCTCACCCACACAGTTTGTTGTTCATTTGGATAAGACCGATCAATATGACATTTTAATGCTTTAGGATATTTGCAGTCTAAGAGCATCAATTTTAATTATTAATATTATTAAATCTTTATATCCACTTAAATATCTGAGAATAGCACATCCTTGCAGCTGAACCCATAAAACTGCTCTAATTATAGTTGTACTAGTTTATTAAATGATAATCAATATGAAGTGCATTCCTTGTCGTTCACCATTTAATATCGTTACTTCATCTGCAAATTATACATGTACGTGTATAACTCGACATATTTTTGTAACCTCATATAAGAAAGTGTGAGAACATTTAAGAAGTTTCAGTAAAGTACATATTCAGTATAAGAGATATATAACAGTCAAAATAGTGAAATGGCTTATTTTAATTAAAAATATAACTGGCTTCTAATAATGCATTTCCCCTGCTCCCTTCCCCTAGTGCTGAAAATTTAAAGTAATATATTAACTGCCCCTACCCCCATTCTTGTCTTTGATTTTTAACAGGATATACATTTTTGTTCAGATTTATTCCAGTTCGCACATAATTAGCTGAAAAAGATGTATTTTCATATTCATATATAAATAATATATAGAGCTCTGTGCAAAACAATTCTGGCTAAAACATTTTCATTATGGTTAATAAAAATCCCATTTTGGCAAATTTTTTGGCTACAGATATTTATGATCCAGGGTGTGTGTGGAAAGTGCAATGTATGTACATAAAACAGTATTTTGTATCTTCCAAATGCTATCTAAATAAGGCAGGTACAAGTACTTACAATCTCAATCTCAGCCATGTGGACCTCCATCTACAAATGTATTACACAACCATGTAGTGTTCAGTGAATAAGTTAATTTATTACACACCACTGTAAGATATTACTCGTATCATAACAATTACTTAATATCTTAACTAATATAATATTGGCACGCACAGACTGGTGCAGGTTTTAAATTTTTTTTTGAATGATGTCGGTATTCAAATGGCATCACGTTGTATCTCCCTGCAATAAAATAAACTGGGTGTATGACACGTCCTTTTTACGAACGCAAGAAAACATTAAGTGCAAAATAGCTGTGGAAAATGTTTTGTTCAGAGATTATTAACATATCTAACCATGTTTGTACAAAACAGTGTAATTTAAAAGTGTACCGTTACGAAATATGGCCATGAATTGAAATTGCGATAAGATAGGTTGTTATATTTGGGCCTATTGTGTACGAAGTCAAAACGATGTTGCGGCAAGTGTCCGTCGTCAAACTGCTACTCTTTTTACGGCCCTATGTACAAAATGTCAGTGTCACAACTAGTCCATCCCATTTACTTAGCTCAGTCTTTGCTGGTCTGATCAACAATTCAGTCATTACTGTGAATTTAAACACCTCATTAGATGACAATTAATTAATTTCATTTCAACTTATTTTCATGTTTATATCCAATTATGGTTCAAGCACGCTGTCCTGGGCACACACCTCATCTGGGCTGTCTGTCCAGAACAAAGGGTTAGTGGTTAGTAAGAGAAAAGAGGGTGTAGTGGTCTTACACCTAACCATTAAGTCGTTAAATCCCACTATGGGTTGGAGCTGTTACCATGCTGCGAACCCAGTAACTACCAGCCACTGAGGTCGGTAATTAATGCAAGCTTCGCTCCAAATCTAAATTGTACATTGCTGACATCTCGTTGTTCATTGTGACGTCGTGTGACGTAGATTACTTGCTGACCTAATTCGTAGAAAAATGGCTTGTAGTAGGTCTTGACATCTGCTTACTTCTGCGTTGTGGCTTATTTGCAGTTGATTTGTAATAAATAAAATACTAAACTAGCTTGCCTGTCATACTATTTTTATTAATTTCGTGAACACTGAACAGTGTTGGTATCTGAATCACTTTATAACTCATCAAATACCAAAACTGTTCACTCGTGTCATAAAAATGGTGTGACAGGCAAGCTCATTTAGTATTCTATATGTATTATTTTTTATTAATTAAAGTGTATGCCCCTAAAATAAATATTTTGCTTCTGTTTGTTGTTTATAGGAGTGCATTATGCTTAGCTCAGAATGTATACGTGAACCAAAATCTTTATTTAAGTAATCTTCAGACAATTTTTGCTGCTTATTTAACCATAAAATACTGGTTATTGTCCATAAAATCAAGATATAGACAATTTTTAAAATTATTATTATTTATTTTATTGGATTGCTGCTTGGAGTTCTATTTGAGTCTTCTGATAAAAATATTAAATACACAGTGAAAATGATCAATAATCTTTCCAACTGGCAGAGACAGTTTCAACTGCCACTTGAGAATGGCTGAAAGATTGATTGTGTGCAAACATGGCACTTATATTCTCTGCAATGTCCAAACAAGTGCTTTTATTTTGGAGCAGTTCAAAATCAAAGATGGCTGCCTTGATCTTATATAGTTGAACATTTTGGACTGCTATTCTTAAAAACAACTGACTGAATTTTTTATTTTGAATCTTGTATTATATATATATATATATATATATATACACACTGCATAATCCCATCCACATATTTATTTTTGTGTATCGGTACTTTAATGTTTTGGATAAAAATAAAGTTTGTCTGAAACAGCAAAATGTTCTTGACATTTCATCAATATACTATCACAATTTTACTTTGGCTGTATTCTGCAGTTTTAATGATCACGTTCTGGATTTATTTTTAGGATTTTTGCTGTTCAAGGATTTCTGCAACAATATTTGTGATGAGCCAGTCCCACAGTTGAAGTTTTATGAAGAGGTAAGTACTATGATATCGAATTTTGTCTCAAATATGAGCAATTCACTCTGCAAGCCAACCAATTGCAAAATCTAGAATAAAAAACAATATGTCATTATTGTTAACTTATTTTAAAATAATTTCAGAAATATTGTCTTTGGGATGCTATTTAAATGCTCCTCAAAGTTTTTATAAAACTGCTGTCCAATGCTCTGGATTCCATTGCTGTCCCCAGATTCAGCCCAGAGAGGCTTAATAGTGAAATGGTGTAACGTCTGTCTGTGAGCTGGGAGACAGGAATGGCCACTAGCAGGCACGGCATCAACTTTGACATTTAGTTCCACTTTAAGCTCCATTTTTCACAAACTATTAGTCCTAGATCAATGAAACTTGGTTTGTAGTTGCACCTATGGATGTTCATCACATGCATGTAAAAAAAAAAAAACCGTGTGTAAAATTAAATGTAACTGATGTAGAATCAGGATTTCCTGTGTTCAAGCTGTATAGTTGAACACCCCAATTTGGAGTCTGGTTGTTTTGGAAAATATTGCTGTCTGGATCAAGTCTTGTTTAGTACCCCAAAGTTTGTCAATCAGTGTTCTCTGTCGAGCCAGTGCTTTAACCTTGCTAACTTATCAAGGGGCAAGATTGCAGTATGTGCTCTGGAGACTGCGGTCCTGTTTGACAAGGACAGTCATTAGTGTCTACCAGTTTCAGATGGGACGTATGGAACCAGAGATGGCAGTGTCCAGTCTGTAATCTGAATACTGTTGGATGCTGGTGTCTGCCCTGTCTCTGGCCTGCTTATTGGTGGTGTGGAATTGCAGAACTTCCTTGTAATGATAGTTCTCTAAAGAAGATTGGGTTGCTTGGCTGAACTTGATTGCTTCACACCTCTGCCACCATTTCAGCACTTTCATTTGCTGTAAATGCACAGTGTGCTGAAACCTACTGTACTATGACATGTGGGGAAAGGTCAACTAGTCCCTGTGGAACTGCTTTTACCAGGTGGTCTTCAGGTGATTGTACACGTTGTGTTGGGGATTTGCTGTCTGTCAAGAACACATTTTGATGACTGGTGGCTTCAAGGAGGGAGTTGGATTCTGCTCTGAAATTTGTTGACAGTTTTCCTGCAGGGAGTATTCTGGAAGTTAATTGTCCATCAGGATATCAGGGTTTATACTGGACTAACATGGAGAGGTCACTTCTCATTGATGAGCTTTAGGGAGGTATAGTGCAAGAAGGTCCATAGTGAACACTGTACCAAGTGGACATATATCACTTTATACATGTATATCATTATTTTGTTTAAATATTTTTATTGCATACAATAACTTATGTTATTATTTTGGTTATTTGCCAAGTCAGTAAGTGTATGTATTAATGAGGCATTGTATTAGTCACAAATCAGATTAAAATAATGACACATATTTTACATGAAAAAAAGTCCTAATATCTATATCGGTCATCACATGTGTTTTCTATTTTGAAATCCATTAAATTGTTAAATCTTCTGTGAATTACCTTTTATTCCATATAAAATAATCAATATACCCATTTGTGGGACAATAGTGAATTTGTCATTCTGTTTTTTGGTATCTAAATCTCAGATATTAAATGTAACAGCATTACTGCCTAATTATCTGTTTCTTTTATGTTGGCACATGATCCGTTTATATGCTGGCTTGTACTACAATCCTTTCAAATCCCTTTGCCATCAATGCATGTTCATAGATCCTATTGTATAGATTCTGCTCGTGGAGAAATCATGACACTGTTGCATTCTGTAATTTGTCGAATTATCTGCTAATTGTGAACTAATGGAACTTTCTCTGTCCAGGGCTTTCCAGCTGAAAAATCTTTTCATGTCTGATCAATGGTAGCGAATCAAAGTCAGACTGCAGTCCTGAATTTGTTATCTTTGTGTAGCATTTGGCAATATTGATTTCTTATTGAAGGACAAGTGCTGGATTTCACAGAGCTCCTGTGTACGTTTATAGTATACTTGTAAGCTACTTCTGAGGTGTGTTTGTGTTGAGGGTAGGTGGTTGGATTAAAGATAAGAAGAAATACTATTTACATACATCACAGACACGATCTCCTCGTGGTGAAGACCATGTATATATTGGTGTGTATAAGTGTTTGCTTGTTCATTTGTCTGTGTTTCTGATGAGCCATTAATTTACATTGATCTAAGTTTCTATAGGAGTTGTGAAATGTGACATTTATTGTCTACAGAACTAGTGAAATATTAATATAGATCCACATCAATTTACTAATCAGTTCACAGCCACTGTTTGTCAGGGGCTGGACATAGACCAGTGGTAAAACGCTCGCTTGATGCATGGTCGGTGTTGGATCAATCCTTGTCGGTGGGTCCATTGGGCTGTTTCTCGTTCTTGCCAGTGCACCATGACTGGTATATCAAAGGCCGTGGTATGTGCTATCCCATCTGTGGGAAAGTGCATATAAAAGATCCCTTGCTGCATTAGGAAAGATGTAGCGGGTTTCCTCTAATGACTACGAGTCAGAATTACCAAATGTTTGACATCCAATAGCCGATGATTCATTAATCACTGTGCTCTAGTGGTGTCATTAAACAAAACAAACTTCTGTTTGTCAGACATAGAGAACATGTACATATATTGCCTATAATATATAATGTATAATGACCATCCAAAGGAAGTTACATGTACCACCACAACTTCTTTGTTTAGTATTACATTTAATAGTTTAAACATTACTTAGGTTGAAGTGTGTCTCTTCAACGATCACTTGTGGTAGATGGGTGTAACTCTCGCTCGGAGAATAAACTAAGCTCCAAACAAGTTCCATAAATTTATATGGCACTCCTGCTCATATATACATACATACATAATGATAAAAACACCCACACCCACGCATGCACGCACGCACACATGCATGCACGCACACACACTCAAATAGATTACATTACTTTGTTTTTATGGCCTACCTGTACATAACTCGGTTTATGTACAATACTTAAGTGTAGTACTGATGATGTTGTACAAAGCAGACCATAACCACCAGCTTTCAGTACAGAGCAAGCGATAATTTCAGGCTGTGCCGCCTTTGTGCACACTTTGTCAGTAAACAAAAGTGTGTTTTGTGTAGCGGAACATGCTGGTAGTATAAAAATTATGGAACAGTGATGTGGGTAGGGTAGGGAGTATCATCATTTGTAATTAGTCTTTGAGTCCTGTATGGGCAAGTGACCACAGACCATTCCAAATATAATCCTATGGGTTTTTAAGAGATACGGGCCAGAATTTACGATGCCTGTTTTTCTAAAACATGTGTGTTAAAGCATTGTAAATGCATATATAAGTCAAAGACAGGCTAATAAAAATCTGGCCCAATTTTGAATAGTTTTCAGTAATATTAAGTGCCACCCCTCATAATCCCCTTATTAACGTCGACGACCGTCACTTTTCGCACCCTTGTTTTGGCTTCATACACAGTAAATAACACATTTCCAACGGTAATTTTTTGATATGATATATCTGACAAAAGGTACTTTTTATTTCATTCATCTTTTGAAACTTAAAATTAATATTTTGTCCAGAATTATGAAAAATAAAAAAACGTTGTCCGCTTGTTATAGAAATTTGACAGGGGTCGCGGTTAGTAGACCAGTTTTTATTTTAATGTGTCGAAGCATTGTAATAATATAGCTAATTTTGAATTTGAATGACGTCAGTATTCCAATGATGTCACTTTGAATCGCCTTACAATAACCATACACTGGGTAAATGACGTTTCCATTTTAAGAATGCTTGAAAAATTCCAATGCAAACTTGCTATTGAAATTTTTTTGTTTGAACATTAATGCATCTGAATGTGTTTGAAGAAAATCTTGTGATTAAAAAATTGTACCTTTTACGAAAAAAATGGATTTCAAGTGAATTTACAGTAAGATATGCTATATTGTGTACGAACCCAAAACAAGGGTGTGAAAAGTGACTGTCGTCGACCTTAGATATTTTATATTAGATTAAAAAAAAAATCCAGTATTAATTATAATATTTACAATTTGACTGATGTGGTAAACATTTATTAACACATTTCTGGTCCGTATATAAACAGGATGGTTTCATGATTCATTGTTAATTCATAGATGATTTATTAAAAACTTGCAAGCCTGAAGCAGGTTCTTTGATTTCGTCATACACACTCCGTCCTTGAATAATATTTCTGTTAGGTGTTGATGTTTTTGTGTGTAGGCACAGCACATTGCTTTCAGCGCCACAAACCATTTTCCTATTGGATTGGGTCAGCTTGACAGACATTTACAATGTATGAGTCTCGAGAGATGGGAAATTCATGTATGATAGTGGGGAGCACAGCTTCCTTTGCCAACCAATCATGATTAATAGGAAAACTGTGACCAATCTCATCAAACAAAATCTCCACTGCAGTGAGAAGCTGCAAGAGAGTGATGACAGCTGCAGGAGGTGAATGATCATCACTGGGTAACCCAGGGGGGTGGGAGAGTGAGGGGAATGGTCTTATATGTAGGATTGTCACTGGGTAACGTGGGTGGGGGGGGGGGGGGGGATGGTCTCACATGTAAGAGGGAATTCTTCTAGCTGTTGGCCCAGGCTTGTGTTCCAATGGACCAGTCTAGGAAAATAATGTCTTAGTTAAAGTTTGTTTTTGATTAATGACACCACTAAAGCACATTGATTTATTAATCATCTGCTATTGCATGGATGTCTAACATTTGGTAATTCTGACATAGTCTTAGGGAGGGAACTTGCTACATTTTTTCATTGGTAGCAAGGAATCATGTATGCACCATCCCACAAAAAAAATACCACATACCACAGCCTTTGATATACCAGTCATGGTGCACTGGGTGGAACAAGAAATAGCCAGATTACCAACGGGGATTGATCCTAGGCTGACCGTGTATACGGCTTTGCATCTTGGCTACGTCCTACCCCACACGTTTTAGATTTAGATTTACTTGAAACTTCATTTTGCTGATCTTTTTCAATAAACAATAATCTGTTTCATTTTGTTTAGTTAATCTTGATAAGATTTTGTTTTAGCTTTATTCAAAGTTGATTGCTTGATACACATTCTTTGATTTCATCCTTGAATAATGTTCTGTTAGGTGTTGACCCACTGATAGTTAATGCAGAGGTATACCTATTGAAAAAGAAGAGACAGTACTTACATGTAAAGAGGTGGGTATATATCATCTGGCTGGATTTGAAGTCAGCTGCAGGATGATCACTAGATGAGCTGCCATTCTTGAGTTACACAAACTGTTAATTATACATCAACTGTGACTTTGACGCTGGTTTGAGCGACTTTATTTTGCATTACCGTCCAAAATTCAAGATGACCACTTCACCTCGCATGAAATACTGCCATTGCAGTGCATGAAAAATGGTTTATTCAACATTTATATGGAAGGTAGCATATAAAATTGAAGCTCTTAAAGAGCTCAATTCAAATATCAACCTAGAACAGACACTTGCACAATCAAATGAAAGAAAATAAACATTTTAACCCAAGGTAAAGTGGGTTTGGTCACTAAAATCCAAGATGGCTGCTCAGAGGAAAAGTGTTAACATTTCCATAATATGGCTGGGAGCACAGGTCATATTTCAACTAAGGAGGGAAATTTTACTACCTGAAGAAATGGAATATGAAGTAAAGGCAAGCAGCTAGAAATAGAATCTTTCATAAGTTTTGAATTTCTCCTGAGTTTCCTTCCAGTTATAAATAATAAATGTTGTGATTAGTTTTGCCATATTGATCTATAAATAAAATGTACATGTGTTCCACGTAGCTGGCAGGAAAAGCTACTGATTTATTCCATTTCACCAGCAATAACTGTCTTCTGTTAATTTATTTCTGTACCCCCACCCACCCCATAATCCATTACCTCTGACATACCTGACAATTCAATGTCATCAAACCGACCCACTGCATGAAACATTGACAAAAACCCAAAGTTCCCTCTTATATTTTGCACTATCCTACTGTTCATCAGCATCAAAATCTATAAAAACATGAAAAGGCATATAAATTCCGATTCAAATTAATGAAGTAAAGATTGGGATCGGAATGTTCATTTTACTACAAATACCCTTCCTTCCCTTAAATCAGGCAATATCATTGCTGAAAAATGTCATCAAACTCCGATTGTCCAATGAGAATGGCCGAAACCGATCACGTGACCACAATTTCAACGTCGATAAAATCACACCCCTCCATACAGTTCACAATAGATTCGCCCGATCTTCCATGCTAAATCAGCGGTGTCAAAATTTGCCGATGCCGGCGGTTTCAACTGCTCTCGTGCAATTTAAAAACTAAAGTTTTTCAATAAATCTTATTTGGTTAATGTCTACTCGATCTAATTAAGTGTACTTACTGTTTATGCTGCGAAATTTGGACAAATAAAACAGGAATTGTGTGGTAACTTTGATATAGTTTTTGAAACTTTCCCTTCCCCTGTGTAAGTTTATTCAGCTCTGCGGAGCAAATAGTTAGCTCTTTTCTGATTGGTCAGAAAATTTCATGACGTTCCACACATTACTTTCGTAGCATGCAGGAGTGTAACATTCTCTTTGACAATGGCCAGTACAGCACAAATTGAAATTTTGAGTAAAAGTCAGTATCTGTCTGTGATATTTGTATTTTTGCACAGTTCTTTACACTGTTTTTATTTAAATCTTGAATTTTTATATTGATGTTGATCATCACCTTATTTGTTTGCATTACCATAGTTTGACACCCAATAGCCGATGTATTTTTCGTGCTGGGGTGTCGTTAAACATTCATTCAGTTTTATTTTCCTAGCAATTGCAATTTGAAATTCATGTTTTTTGGACTGCGGCTAGAAAATGGAGTAGCGAGAGGCGACACAAATTATGTCGGGTGGAATACGTTTTTGGATCTAAATCGGTGTCAATGTAGAATTTATTTATAGAATTTAAAGTTAGCCTAATGCTTGGGTAAGACTACCAACTGTTTGTCTGAGTGCACCCGTCGTAAGTTGGGGAAATTACAACGCAACTGTAGAGTTGGGCAACTTTCGTTTGGCAGTTGGTAGTCTGTGCCTAAGTTATCCACTAACAGTCTGTTAACAGAAAACAAACCACAAACAACAACAAACAAACAACCAACCAACAACAACAACAAACAGCCAACAACAACATCAATGCTCTCATACATGTAGCAGTTTTTTTTAAAAAGAAAACTATAATCGGGATTGATATGTTGCTCTGTTTATGTTCACATATATATAACGGTAGGACATGGTGACACCATGCGTTCTTCTGTGAAATTTGCAGAAATTGTCCCATGTACAATGGCCACATAAATGGCCACATGTATGGTGATTGCTTATTGTTTTATCTCAGCTGTGATAAATTGCACTTAAACTGAGGTATATGTTATCAAGTACTGGAAGTAATCCCAGTATGGTATTCAGTTTAGTGTGTGGAGTGTAAACATCAATGAAGCATGGAGGGAACTAATGCAAATCTTTTAATCAATCTGTAAGTTCCTCGGAATCCCATCAGTTGTTGAATCGCATTCATGTTTGGTGTAAATCAATTCAGTTAGCATTGATTTCCATGGGATAGACCCGGCTTCTTGCTAGCTGCAGTATACTCACAGGCAAAAGAAAGCCTCCGCTGAATTCAAATAAATAAAACATAGAATGGAGAAATGCCAAACTTCAGTCATGCTGAATAAAGATGTTTGCTGTAATCATGTATTTGTTTGGCATTTCAGTGAAATACGAGTGGATTATTTTATTAGGAAATGAAATGTCCACAAATGATAATGTTATTGAAGCATGACCCTTACGCACTCAGTAACAACAGAAGAGTGTTTTTTTAACGAACCTCGATAAGTCCCAAGAGATGTCAATTTGAGAAGAATAGTGTTTTATATTTCAGACAATTATAACCTTATGTATATACCACTGGTTTGTTTCAACCATATATCGGCATTTAATTCAATTTGGAATAACAGCTGTCCTTTAACCTTACGTGTACAGTATATAAAACAGACAATTTGGACCCAATTTACGAAGCCTGTTTTTCTTAATCGCGGGTGTTTAAGCATTGTACATTTATGTAATTACACAAATTCGACCCTTTATTTCCATTAACCCAATTTTTGACTTAAAAAGTTTTGTACAGCCTTCATTTGTGTCTTTCACTAATGTTGAAAATGGATGTGCAAAGTAGAGCCCTAATACAAGAGTTGCTGAACGTCGTGCAGTTTAAGCTGGACCCAGCATATTAGCAGCAATTTGGTAAATTTGATTGGAACAACTAGCCAAAGTCAGGGTTTATTTAAACTCGATAAGAAAATTAAGGTTCTTTGAAGAATGACATTTATTTGATTTTTAAACAGAATTTTGACCGATTTGGCAGATTCAGCTGTGCATGCATCAAGTACCGTATATCTTCGCCTGTAAGTCGAACTCGGCTATAAGTCGAGTCCCTAATTTCAAGCCCTGAAAACATATTTTTTTATTGACCCATTTATAAGTCGACCCATGAAAAACAACTTATAAATATTGAAGTATTTCTTATTTTCAGCACATGAGAACAATAATATTTGAACAAAAGAAAATTATTTCACAAACTTCGATTTTCACGTTTTGCACATCGCAAACAAGTAACATAGCATCAAAACGAAATATTCCCTTAGTAGATAGTGAAAGCTGTTTGGCTGTTACCGTATGGCACTGTACAGCATCGTTTTGTGCGCAGACAACAACTTTATTTATAAACACTGACAACAGATCACTACAATAAAACTGAAAGTATCAGTTAATCACGTTTTGCCGCCATATTAATACATGTAAGGAGGATAACTCTGGAAAGTACACTGGTTTTTATGTACGTCCCTAGTGAACTGCAGATATCAGTCTAAGCTGATTTGAGGGAAAGCTCAGTAATATTCATGAAGTTAATCACCGACAAAACATTGTTTGAACAACCATTAATGCCAGTGACCAGATTTCAAAATAAACTCAGGCAACAGGTAGTTAGTATTGTTTACATTTTTGCTATTAGTGATGACTGTTATTTTAACTAAGTGAACTGTTCTCTTGGCATGTGAGTGAGATCGCACGCCTATAACCAAAACCGTTCTAATGCCCCCCAAAAAAGATTATAAAAAATAAATGTGTCAAATTAACATATTTGAGTATATATACAGGGCATACTTCAACAATAAAACTTGTAAAATAATCCCAAAAACGGTAATATTTTTGGGTGGAATTTTTTTACCCTCTTATTTAAGTCAACCCCCCAAGTTATAAAATAATTTTTGGGTGAAAAAAATTCGACTTATAGGCGAAGATATACGGTAGTACAAACTCTCTAGAAACTACAAATACTTTCTTGAGTTAAGATGTCAAGGAAATGGTTTATTTAATGATGCACTCAACATATTTTATTTATGGTTATATGGCGTCAGACATATGGTTAAGGACCACACAGATATTGAGGGAGGAAACCCGCTGTTGCCACTTCATGGGTTACTCTTCCATTAGCAGCAAGGGATCTTTTATATGCACTATTCCATAGACAGGATATCACATACCACAGCCTTTGATGTACCAGAGCAAGAAATAGCCCAATGGGCCCACCGACGGAGATCGATCCCAAACTGACCGTGCACCAAGTGAGCACTTTACCACTGGGGCTACATCTCGCTCCTAGAAGGCATACTGTCAGGGATTTAAGGACTTATTTCTCTAAACATGGATAATAAATAAAAATTGCATTAATTGTTGGAAACCAAATCTAGCTATTGCAGCACCTTAACTGAACCATGATGGAGTGAAATCCATGTCATCCTTCTTGGCAATTTTAAGTTTTGAATTATGGACCATTGCCATAATTCAATTATTTTTACAAAATGCCATTAATAAATGGAGTATGGTGGTTATGAAGATGGTTGAATAAAGTACATTTAGGGACAAATCAAATTATTTTTGTTCAGGTAATACTTTGTTAGACCATTAAATAGGTCAGTGGTCTGTGACAGTATGCGTTTGATGTCAAATGCAACTAAAACATTTCAAAAACAGTTATGGTCTAAATTCACATAACTAGATGTTAATTAAATCAGGTTTAAGTTTATTTGTTTTGTCTGTGTTTACTCACTACTGTGTGTCTTAATGATTACATTCCATGTTGAAAACAAAATATGATTCAAATTCCATTGTCAACTTTAAAAAAAATCAAATCGGCTGTCACAATTACAAATCAGTTTATCAAAATTCAAATAGACTGAAACATTGTGCCATTCTTGTTGAGCTAAAACTTTCACAGATCTGAAAATTCCAATTGTTTTCTCACAAAATTTAACATGCTAGTCAAACTTCCTGTTCTGTTTTGAAGTATTTTTGTCCACAGGGGTGCTCAAAATGGTTGGAGATAACAATTACTACAACCAATCCTTGCGGTATGCAGAAAACTAATAACTTGTTGTAGTAGTTGAACTGTCTGTTTATATGGAGTAATTTACCGCATCTGTCAACACAGCTTAACAGGGGGAAAAACAAACAAACATGATTCTAATTTTAAAATCTGCACTGTTGTGCTAGTTTCTCATTGTTACTGTTCCAAATAAATATCGGATGAGATTTTGTTGCATGGGTATTTCATCAGTGTTGATTGCATTTGCTTCACATCATTTGCAGTTTGTATGAGAACTTGAAAAACTGATGGTTGCACCATGTTGAAAACACATTAAAAAATGAGAGAATGAATGCAACCCATCAGGCTATGCTGCCAATGATTGCCAATTAACAAATTCTGGTGTTTGTATATGCCAACAGTTTTTCTACTCTTTTATTAGTTACAGGATGTCTGTGTCTATTTTTTTAGTGTATACTTTAGTATCTTTGTTGTTTAATGTGATTCTTGTCATCAAAATCAGCAGAATCAGTCTTCACCAGGAAAGACGAGTGTTTAAGTTCCACTCCCCTACACATTTGCCTGGAAAGGAGAGCTGCAAATTGGTCGCCTTCCAATGAATTTTTTAATGAATTTCATTTAAAATTTCATCATTGAAGAAAGGTGATCGTGAGGAACAGGGGTTGCTTTGATTTTGCTCATACCGGCCTCGGTGGCGTCGTGGCAGGCCATCGGTCTACAGGCTGGTAGGTACTGGGTTCGGATCCCAGTCGAGGCATGTGATTTTTAATTGAGATACCGACTCCAAACCCTGAGTGAGTGCTCCGCAAGGCTCAATGGGTAGGTGTAAACCACTTGCACCGACCAGTGATCCATAACTGGTTCAACAAAGGCCATGGTTTGTGCTATCCTGCCTGTGGGAAGCGCAAATAAAAGATCCCTTGCTGCCTGTCGTAAAAAGAGTAGCCTATGTGGCGACAGCAGGTTTCCTCTAAAAACAGTGTCAGAATGACCTTATGTTTGACGTCCAATAGCCGATGATAAGATAAAAAATCAATGTGCTCTAGCGGCGTCGTTAAATAAAACAAACTTTACTTTTTTTGTGATTTTGCTCATGGTGAAGACTGAGAATTATACAAGACAGTTCAAGGCATCCCAGTGTTAATATAAAGCCATTGTGTGATCACAAAATCATTACAATACTAAACATTCCTCCACATTTCAAAGTGGCATAACTAATAGCCACTGTACAGCTGTTTAAATTAGACTGAGATTTCTTATCATGTGATCGTTCAGTGAAATATCTGAAATTGTTTGGATGTTACTACATGTGTTAGTCATTAATAATATTAATACATTGCTTAATACATTGCTTAATGTCTAGATAGGTACAAACATGTCAAGATGTAAAAGTGATGAAATAATTATGATTTGGGGGGGGGGGGGGTGCGGGGGAGTCTTCAACAACAGGTTAACTTATAAACATGTCAAAATGTAAAAGTGATGAAATAATTCTGAAATTTGTTTGGGGTCCTTAAGAACAGTTTAACATATTTCTGTTGCTCATCTTGGCAAAAATCTCTAAACTTCTCACACACATTAAAATAGCTGAAAGTCATTTGAACAAGTTTAAAAATAAGTTTGCGCTCCTAGGTACTAAGAGGGTGGGATGGTGAGTGGTTTGATTGATCGCCTTCAACAAACTCTGGTTTTTTTCCTGTCTAAATGAGTAACCCACTTCTTGCATGTACTTAAAGACTGTGATATGTACTGTCCTGTCTGCTAAAAGTGTATATTAAAGATCCCTTGCTGCTTTTTAAGTAACAACAGCTTATATGGTTTCAGTACTTGTCCTCTCTTTCTTGACCAAATGTCAAAATATCCACACGTGACCATAAAATATATTCTTCCTTTTTGTGAGTTACTTTAAGGGTTGCAACACGGTCATTATTTAAGGCTAATTAGATCTAAAGTAAATGTACTTCTAAGTTTTTATTATATTTCATACTTTAAAACTGCCTGTACAGATCAAGGTGTGTATGTCCTAGAAATTTCCAATCAAATGTAAATGAAATTTCATCTAATGACATTTACAGTTTAATATTGCACATGATGTACATGCACAAGTTGATAGTGTGATTGCAGTCATCCCGTAATGAAAAATCCTCTGTTTATTGCTTTAAATAGGGAACATTAATAAGTATGACAGATGCATGTAAACAACAATTATGATCTTGGAAACGAGTATGAACCGTCTTTGCCATGAAAGGCAAGTGATCACTGGCGCTCCCCTCCACACACAACTGGAAAGTAGCAAACTGATGGCCTTGCAATAAAAAATTTAATACATTTTAATTGAAACTTCATGTGGTTGCTAGCCTAACACCATTTCAATAGAGTGATCTTCAGCTCGCCTTGATTTTGCTCATGGTGAAGACGAATGTTGATTTTCCTCTGCCTCTCAGTATACATATATATATATATATATATACATAAATACATATGCAATGCTCTTATTTCACTGCAGTCAGGATTATTAGATTGCGATTAGATTACAGTGGTTTATTCTAGCTTTATAATCACCTTAGCTTTGTTCTGTATGCATGGGGTTATTACTGGCATTCTGTTACGCACATGTAGGTAAACCTAGGCTTTGTAATCTTTGTCTTTTTTGTCGTCTTCAGCGACTTCATTGTTTTGGCTTTATTACCTGTAATAATTTCAGCTAATCCATTTGAAGGATGTCCAGAAAAAGAGTACAAGTTGAGTGAGTGGGTGGGGGGAGTGGGTGAAGCTTTCACATAATTATTGTATGTGCAGTGGATGGAGTGGGTGAAGCTTTCACATAATTATTGTTTGAGCAGTGGGTGGAGAAGGTGAAGCTTTAAAATAATTATTGTATGAGCAGTGGTTGGAGTGGGTGAAGCTTTAAAATAATTATTGTATGATCAGTGGGTGGAGAGGGTGAAGCTTTAAATTAATTATTGTATGAGCAGTGGGTGAAGCTTTAAATTAATTATTGTATGAGCAGTGGGTGAAGCTTTCAAATTGTATGAGTAGTGGGTGGAGAGGGTGAAGCTTTCAAATAGTTATTGTATGAGCCGTGGGTGGAGGGGGTGAAGCTTTCAACTAGTTATTGTGTGAGCGGTGGGTGGAGAGGGTGAAGCTTTCAACTAGTTATTGTGTGAGCGGTGGGTGGAGAGGGTGAAGCTTTCAACTAGTTATTGTGTGAGCGGTGGGTGGAGGGGGTGAAGCTTTCAACTAGTTATTGTGTGAGCCGTGGGTGGAGGGGGTGAAGCTTTCAACTAGTTATTGTGTGAGCCGTGGGTGGAGAGGGTGAAGCTTTCAACTAGTTATTGTATGAGCGGTGGGTGGAGAGGGTGAAGCTTTCAACTAGTTATTGTATGAGCGGTGGGTGGAGAGGGTGAAGCTTTCAACTAGTTATTGTATGAGCGGTGGGTGGAGAGGGTGAAGCTTTCAACTAGTTATTGTATGAGCGGTGGGTGGAGAGGGTGAAGCTTTCAACTAGTTATTGTATGAGCGGTGGGTGGAGAGGGTGAAGCTTTCAACTAGTTATTGTATGAGCGGTGGGTGGAGAGGGTGAAGCTTTCAACTAGTTATTGTATGAGCGGTGGGTGGAGAGGGTGAAGCTTTCACATAGTTATTGTATGAGCGGTGGGTGGAGAGGGTGAAGCTTTCAACTAGTTATTGTGTGAGCGGTGGGTGGAGAGGGTGAAGCTTTCAACTAGTTATTGTGTGAGCGGTGGGTGGAGAGGGTGAAGCTTTCAACTAGTTATTGTGTGAGCGGTGGGTGGAGAGGGTGAAGCTTTCAACTAGTTATTGTGTGAGCGGTGGGTGGAGAGGGTGAAGCTTTCAACTAGTTATTGTGTGAGCGGTGGGTGGAGATTTCAACTAGTTATTGTATGAGCGGTGGGTGGAGGGGGTGAAGCTTTCAACTAGTTATTGTATGAGCGGTGGGTGGAGAGGGTGAAGCTTTCAACTAGTTATTGTGTGAGCCGTGGGTGGAGGGGGTGAAGCTTTCAACTAGTTATTGTGTGAGCCGTGGGTGGAGAGGGTGAAGCTTTCAACTAGTTATTGTATGAGCGGTGGGTGGAGAGGGTGAAGCTTTCAACTAGTTATTGTATGAGGAGTGGGTGGAGAGGGTGAAGCTTTCAACTAGTTATTGTATGAGCGGTGGGTGGAGAGGGTGAAGCTTTCAACTAGTTATTGTGTGAGCGGTGGGTGGAGAGGGTGAAGCTTTCAACTAGTTATTGTGTGAGCGGTGGGTGGAGAGGGTGAAGCTTTCAACTAGTTATTGTATGAGCGGTGGGTGGAGAGGGTGAAGCTTTCAACTAGTTATTGTATGAGGAGTGGGTGGAGAGGGTGAAGCTTTCAACTAGTTATTGTATGAGCGGTGGGTGGAGAGGGTGAAGCTTTCAACTAGTTATTGTGTGAGCGGTGGGTGGAGAGGGTGAAGCTTTCAACTAGTTATTGTGTGAGCGGTGGGTGGAGAGGGTGAAGCTTTCAACTAGTTATTGTATGAGCGGTGGGTGGAGAGGGTGAAGCTTTCAACTAGTTATTGTATGAGGAGTGGGTGGAGAGGGTGAAGCTTTCAACTAGTTATTGTATGAGCGGTGGGTGGAGAGGGTGAAGCTTTCAACTAGTTATTGTATGAGCGGTGGGTGGAGGGGGTGAAGCTTTCAACTAGTTATTGTATGAGCGGTGGGTGGAGAGGGTGAAGCTTTCAACTAGTTATTGTATGAGCCATGGGTGGAGAGGGTGAAGCTTTCAACTAGTTATTGTATGAGCGGTGGGTGGAGAGGGTGAAGCTTTCAACTAGTTATTGTATGAGCGGTGGGTGGAGAGGGTGAAGCTTTCAACTAGTTATTGTATGAGCGGTGGGTGGAGAGGGTGAAGCTTTCAACTAGTTATTGTATGAGCAGTGGGTGGAGAGGGTGAAGCTTTCACATAGTTATTGTATGAGCGGTGGGTGGAGTGGGTGAAGCTTTCACATAATTATTGGGTTTTAAAAACAAAATGAAAGACATAAATTTTTAAGCGATGTAGCTTTGTTATTTTGTGAGTGATGAGTGGGTATTGATAAACATTGCTACCCATGTGGTTTGTGGAACCGCCTTTAATAATGCAATCTGTTTAACTTGTTTGTAATTCATGTTATTTGTTAGTTGGTATTTTCAGTTGCATTATTCATACATGCTATTGTTTCGTAAATGCCTATAATAATAATACATGTACAGAGGTAAAAGTTACAGTCCACTGGTTAAAACAAATGATATTATTGTACAAGTATCTACATTTTCATACTAGGGCCGATCAGAATTTGAAACCTAAATACATATAAGAGTGTTTGTGCCAGTGTTAAGTATTATGTGTTTATTACATTTCATTATGCATCCACACACTGGTTAAATTGAACTGCCAGAAGTAATTCAATGGAGCCATGAAAACATGTTCTGTTTACCTGGTTATCATAAACAAATACATGTAGAATAGATAAACACCTGTAATCTATGTGGTTAAGAAAACAGAACGAAAACTTTGACAAGCGTAGGAGTTGTTCTGCGCTCTCTATACAAAACACTTCATTTATTGATATTTGGCCAACTTCTTTTCACCCATCTTTTAACTTTAAAAACTTACTGTCTTCCTCCATTACACAGATCTTGTTCAGAGTTCAAGGTGCATAAAAATAATTATTTTTAGCTCTGCCATCGAAATTCGTAATGGCAATCAACAGTGCTGCCACAAAAAGCTGTTGTAAAATATATCTCTCAAGGCATTTTTATCATTATGAGGTATATACATTGTTATTATTTGTACTAACTTGCTATCACAAGATTGATCTAAATTTCGATGAGGACTGTTAACTCTATTAATTTGCAAATATGCAGTCTAGTTAGTTTGTCAAAGGCAAAGTAAATGTGACAAAATATAGATGTATTAAATGTGCAAATTCTTGAACTTCCTTTTTGATGAAATTAAAAAGAAGCATTTTGATTTACCAGTGTGCGTCAGTTTGTATTTATTGATCAACACACAGAGTATACCCAGCTTTTGCTTTCCATCATTTTATCATCATTTCGCTTCTTTTAGCTACCTTAATCTTACCATATAGATTGAATAGTTATTTTCCATTTTCAACTTGATACTAATTACTTTTCATGTACACAAAACTGCCACACACTAATTCCTGGTAGTGGAATTGATTAAGGATAAAACTTCAGAAGCTAATTACACGAACGTGTTTAACAATTTGAGTTTTTCATATGGTATTACCGGTACTTCTGAGAGTTGCCCGATTTGTTACATAAAAGAAAGTCCCAGCTGCTATTGCAGTTGATTAAGAATTAAAATTCCATAGCATGTGACAAAGTGAAAATCAAATTACATGTCTGATGCGTGGATAATGAGTTACCTAATGGTGTGCGAATCATTGTTTCCATTGGTGGAGTGTTGTGTGTACTCAACTGTGAAGTCAATAATGGCATACCATAAAAGAGAACATTGTGTCGACTGTTTTGTAATTTTGTTTCCTACCAGTTCGTCTTCAGTTAGACATAGATTACAATGAACATCAAAAGTGTTTGCTCGTTGACCATGCAGCTTACAATATACAGTGTCTACTAAATGTCTTCCTGTTTAATTCTCGGTAGATTGTTATCACAAAATATTAATCCATTTTGCATTAAAAAAAACCCCTCAATAATTGTAATAAAATAGTTTTACCTTTTTAAGTCTGATCACAAAGTATTAATTCATTATGTATGTTAAATTAAACAAATATAAATTTATGAATTATTTGCTTTAAAACGTTTTAATGAAAAAAGTTAAAATGTAATGGATCGCAGATGTTCATATTGGTGAAATGATTGTTTTGAAACTGTTTTCACATAAAACATGAAGCTATATAATCAGCAGGGTGGTAACATTAAATTTATCCTTTTTATATATGTACTTTGTCACACTGTTTTTAAATACATGAAGTTGAATAATCCAAAATAACTGTGTTCCTTTGAATCTTTTTAGATGTATATATATTTTGCAATTCTGATTTGTTAAAAGGTATTCACCATTATGCATGGCTAAGAACCTATTTCAAACTGTGGACAAAATTGTGTAAGTTTATAATTAAATTGCAAAGCTTTTAAGTCATTATGTTAATACTGCCATTACTGGTTAATACTGAAGAGTGGTGTCGTTGGCAACCTAGAGGAGAGAGAAAAGCCAACTGCTATAAGCTGTTGAGAGCAAACATTAGTGAGTTTCATTATGGATTCCTGCAGACCAAGTGCTGCTTATGTCAAGATCAATTTCAGGATCGATGGAATCCACATTTAGTGCATAGCTTGCTCAGTACACACTAAGCTCGGCCACACACGGACCTACAGTGAACAGGTCTTCAGGTGCATGTAATAACCACACAGTTAACATGGCCATGCACGGACCTACAGTGGACAGGTCTTCAGGTGCATGTAATAACCACACAGTTAACACGGCCAAGCACGGACCTACAGTGGACAGGTCTTCAGGTGCATGTAATAACCACACAGTTAACACGGCCACGCACGGACCTACAGTGGACAGAAGTCTTCAGGTGCATGTAATAGCCACACAGTTAACATGGCCACACATGGATCTACAGTGGACAGATGCATGTGATAAGCACACAGTTAACACAGCCACGCACAGACCTACAGTGGACAGGTCTTCAGATGCATGTAATAACCACACAGTTAACATAGCCACGCACGGACCTACAGTGGACAGGTCTTCAGATGCATGTGATAAGCACACAGTTAACACAGCCACGCACAAACCTACAGTGGACAGGTCTTCAGATGCATGTAATAACCACACAGTTAACATAGCCACGCACGGACCTACAGTGGACAGAAGTCTTCAGGTGCATGTGGTAACCACACAGTTAACACAGCCAAGCACGGACCTACAGTGGACAGGTCTTCAGATGCATGTAATAACCACACAGTTAACACGGCCACGCACGGACCTACAGTGGACAGAAGTCTTCAGGTGCATGTAATAGCCACACAGTTAACATGGCCACGCACGGATCTACAGTGGACAGGTGCATGTGATAAGCACACAGTTAACACAGCCACGCACAGACCTACAGTGGACAGGTCTTCAGATGCATGTAATAACCACACAGTTAACATAGCCACGCACGGACCTACAGTGGACAGAAGTCTTCAGATGCATGTAATAACCACACAGTTAACATAGCCACGCACAGACCTACAGTGGACAGGTCTTCAGGTGCATGTAATAACCACACAGTTAACATAGCCACGCACGGACCTACAGTGGACAGGTCTTCAGATGCATGTAATAACCACACAGTTAACATAGCCACGCACGGACCTACAGTGGACAGAAGTCTTCAGATGCATGTAATAACCACACAGTTAACATAGCCACGCACGGACCTACAGTGGACAGGTCTTCAGGTGCATGTAATAACCACACAGTTAACATAGCCACGCACGGACCTACAGTGGACAGGTCTTCAGGTGCATGTAATAACCACACAGTTAACATAGCCATGCACAGACCTACAGTGGACAGGTCTTCAGATGCATGTAATAACCACACAGTTAACATAGCCACGCACAGACCTATAGTGGACAGGTCTTCAGATGCATGTGATAAGCACACAGTTAACACAGCCACGCACAAACCTACAGTGGACAGGTCTTCAGATGCATGTAATAACCACACAGTTAACATAGCCACGCACGGACCTACAGTGGACAGAAGTCTTCAGATGCATGTAATAACCACACAGTTAACATAGCCACGCACAGACCTACAGTGGACAGGTCTTCAGGTGCATGTAATAACCACACAGTTAACATAGCCACGCACGGACCTACAGTGGACAGGTCTTCAGATGCATGTAATAACCACACAGTTAACATAGCCACGCACGGACCTACAGTGGACAGAAGTCTTCAGATGCATGTAATAACCACACAGTTAACATAGCCAAGCACGGACCTACAGTGGACAGGTCTTCAGATGCATGTAATAACCACACAGTTAACATAGCCACGCACAGACCTACAGTGGACAGGTCTTCAGATGCATGTAATAACCACACAGTTAACATAGCCACGCACAGACCTACAGTGGACAGGTCTTCAGATGCATGTAATAACCACACAGTTAACATAGCCACGCACGGACCTACAGTGGACAGAAGTCTTCAGGTGCATGTGGTAACCACACAGTTAATGTGGGAAGATTTCTGTCGACTGTCCTCATACTGACAAAGCATGGGTTTTTTAATTAACTGAACAACTTAACTCGCCACAGGCTTTAAGCTTAACTGTCATTGGTTTATGACATGTATGCCACCGGCTTAAGCTTAACTGGCATTAGTTTACGACTTGTATTCCATGGGCCTTAAGAGTTAACAACACTGGTTTGTAACGTATGCTACAGGCTTTGAGCGTAAATGGCGTTGGTTTACTGCATGTATTCGGCAGAGTTTTAATGATAAAGTTCTGTATATGTGTGTATTTGAGGGAGTGGGGGCAATAACAACAATGATGTGATGGTCTCTATTCCATTTACTGCATCCTTTGGTGTTTTTGTTTCATTGCTCCATGACTGCAGACATGCCTTTCTTTGAAAGATTATTTTTGATGAGGATAATGTTTTACTGATTACTCAAATGGCATACGAATAAAGAAAAGGAGAAAAGTGAAGGATAGGTCAATTGACCCCATCAATCACAAATGGGAAAACTCATCTATGTTGTGAACTGTATATAGAATATATCCTGAACAGAAAAAGAAATGTGAAAAATGAAAGAACCTAAATTTTATTTATATGAAGGATTTTCCTTTTTAGAGATGTATCATGCATTGATGCCATTAACCCTTTCCTGGCTTAAATGTTTGAAATGAGACTGGTCCAATTTGACTATTAAGTGCAGTCACACACACACACACACACACACACACACACACACACACACACACACACACACACACACACACCACCACATGACATTTTCTCTACCCTATGGGTAGTTCTCCACAATATACCGTATATCTTTGTCTATAAGTCGAATTGTTTTCACCCAAAAATTATTTTATAACTTGGGGGGGTTGACTTATAAGAGGGTAAAAAAATTTCACCCAAAAATATTACCATTTTGGGGATTATTTTACAAGTTTTATTGTTGAAGTATGCCCTGTATATATACTCAAATATGTTAATTTGACACTTTTATTTTTTATAATCTTTTTTTTTTGGCGTTTGGTTATAGGCGTGCGATCTCACTCACATGCCAAGAGAACAGTCCGCTTAGTTAAAATAACAGTCATCACTAATAGCAAAAATGTAAACAATACTGACTACCTGTTGCCTGAGTTTATTTTGAAATCTGGTCACTGGCATTAATGGTTGTTCAAACAATGTTTTGTCGGTGATTAACTTCATGAATATTACTGAGCTTTCCCTCAAATCAGCTTAGACTGATATCTGCAGTTCACTAGGGACGTACATAAAAACCTCGCCCGAATTGAAAATACCTTGAAATTTTGATTTCAAAAAGTGGTTTTCGGCAAGTATTTTCGCTTGACAACAATGGCGGCACGTCGCGGTAATTTTCAGGGATTGATAGCTGATTGTGACAGCTAATTTGATAATAAATTTGATAGTTTTACCAACAATGAAAATTACCAAATATTGCAATATGAATCTTAGTTCGGGTTTAAAAAAACAATTCTGGTCAGAAAACCACTGTTATCGGGAATAATGGACATAAATACTGGACAGCTGGCCACAAATGCCCGTAAGTAAACGCAACTTTTTCGATCTTTTTTCTTTTATTATATTTCCATTTCCAGTGAGTGTCGTGTGCAAAACGGCGGGAAATATGAATTGGGGAATGCACTATATACAGTGTACAGTATGTCGACTGACGTGACGTCGGGCGAGATATCTCGCCTGCAGTACTCAGAAGGTTAAGCAGAACTAGTGTTGATTTATGACATCTATGCCACAATCTAAGCGTAATTGGTGTTGATTTATGACATTGATGCCACAATCTGGAAGCATAACTGGCTTTAGTTTATGACTATTCACTGTACTTTTACTTGGCAGTGTGATGGCAAAGAATGAACTTAGAATCTAGGAAGAAACTTGTATGTGTGGATTATTTCAGGTTGGGGTGGTGTGACTTCACTATGACTATCACAACAGTATATGCAAAATATTTGAGATTGTTTTTTTTTTTTACTTAGTATTTTATTGCCATAGAAAGTTGTTTTCATGCCATTGTCATACATATAACAGTATTATGTATGTTAATGATGGACCCACCTTAAAAAAACCAACCACCCCATGCAACAACCCCCCCCCCCCAACAACAAAAAACAACAACCCAATGAACTACCCCCACCCCCCCACAATAACACAAAAAACTAAAATCCCCTTTCAAAAAATCAATTACCTGTACAATATTATGATTTGTACACTATAAGTATAAATTCACCAATTATAAGACTGCATCTTTTTAAACGTGCATTATGGAAATTAGAATAAAAGTACATATTCGTGAAAGCTAAGTTGTGTTTGGTCGCTGGATTAACTTGCTTTCAGTTACTTGATCACATAGATCAAATGTGGAATGTTTGACAACATTAACTGATGAAAACCCTTCTGAATAGATCCACAGAGAGAGGATATACCTGCAAGCTGATAACACTCTTTGTCTGTTTGGATACAGAAGAATGAATTGAGATAATCCTGTTATGGGGGGATTGTCCTTGAAACATTGTGCCATATGCTGTATAGTTGCTACCTATCTATAGATATACAGCGATAGATAATACACTACAGCATATGAGTGTTGTTAGAGTGCATACTGTATTTTGAAGTGCCTAACTTGTACTATTTGGTTAACAGTGGTGAAACCGATATACCATGAGTTAGACATCGGTAATAAAAGTCGTATGAAGTGAACTTATTTATAACATGTACATTTGTCTCAGAACTGTTAAGTCAGTTGATATATGATACAATTAAATTAAAAATAATAATACCTACCCCCCTTGGAAAACCCCCAACAACAAATCTCAAACAAAAAACATACAACAAAAAATAAAGAATATCTAATCACATTGGCAAATACAATGACAGTGCTCCTCATCCCCCAACATTGAAAAATAGGTGAAGTTACTGAAGTTAAACATACATATTAAACATAGTGATTTTCGGAATTAAGTTGTAAATCCAAAATATGTGAATAAAATGTAAAAAACCCTCAAACAAAACCCCTGTTATAAACCTTTCAATCCATTAAAATACTGCTGTATTAATTTCACACCTTTTTATGGGAACTACTGTATGTTCATGTAATTGAGGAACTTAACACTCCTGCATGCCTGCAAACTTCTACTGCTAGTTGGTTTTCTAATTGTCTGCTTCGACCATCATATTTCTGTGATTGAATTTCTCAAATTAACTTTTGTAGCCTTTGGGGTTGTCAATGTAAAGTCTTGGGAGATCATATATATAATAAAGACGATGGCTGCAGGAGATGTTTGGATGTCGATTTTCCCCCATAATACCTTATTGGTGACTTTTCCATAACTTGAAATATCAATTTAGGATTTAACTCTAAAGAACAGTAACCTGTTTATGCAGGAAAACAACTGATACAATTCATCTGATTTTTACACAGTTGAGGAAACTGTTTTATTTTCATCAACAGATGTGGAACTTCACTTCGTCAGTTTTTGACAATCAGATTTCCTACAGTTTTTTCACCACAGAGTCATTTCATTAGCGATAACTTTTTTCGTCGCTGTCTGTCTACTCTATGCTATAGCATTTCAAAATAATATACCATGTAAAAAGGTGTATACCATGTAAAAAAGTGTACTGATGTGTTGTATTTCTGTTTTTATTACATTTTGTATCGTCCATGTGCGTTGTCTTCAGAATATCTAAATATAGTTGCCTGAGTAATCCGGCTGGTTGCAGATTAGTAGTGCGAGTCAAGGATGGGGGAGATATGGCTTTATTATTTTTGTTTATCGAGATATGAACACTAAAAAAGTAGGCATTGCTTTGACCAATCAGGATGCTGTAAAGTGTACAGATGGAAAGAAAATTTAACTATAAGCACATGACCTGAGGCCAGATTTTTTGAAGCCATCTTAGCCCTACAATATCGTAAAACCATCGTAGGCTATAATGTCCCAATGACATGTTGTAGTGACTTGATAGCTTATGTTTTATGTTATCTGTAATACTAAGATAGCTTTAAAAATCTCTAACCTGAATAGACAGCCTACCTGTTGGAGGTGTTTGTCCAATAGGCCTACAGTATGTTGAATTTTTACTGGATGTAGGCTCTGAAATACATTTAAAATAAATTAACATGCCAAGAGTAAATAATGACTGCTGGCTGTTTAGTACCTCCCAGGGCATGAATAGACACTATCAACAGACTAACACAAGTCTTGAAATATTCAGTCCATCGGCTGACAGCCGGCTGATAGCCCTTTGACAAGATGTTTCTGTTCCATACTGATACGATGAAGCTTTGATGCATGCTAACAAATGTTCTTACAACTTAATATGATAGCTGCTTCCTTACATTGTGTGCTGTGTTCTTCAGTACATGATGCATGTAGAATTATTATTATTATTGTTATTATTTTCATGTTATTTATTGTCTACCTGTATATATGTCTTAATAAACTGAATGATATATCATTATCATTTGTTATTGCATCTTTAAACTTAATTAGCTTTATTACTTATTTTTGATGGGTTTTTTTTTTTTTTTTAGTAAGAGTAGCTTATGTGGTGACAACAAATTCCTCATTCTCTTTCTCCCCCTCCTTTCTCCCTTTTCTCTCTTTTCCCCCATTTCTCTACATCTCCCTGTCTGTCTTTTTCTCTTTGTTTGTCTTACCCTCCCTCTGTCTGTTCCCTCTCTGTCTCTCTCTATCTCTGTTTCTGTCTGTCTGTCTGTCTGTCTGTGTCTCTCAATAAAGTGTCAAAATAACCACGTTAGACACCAAACTTTTAATGTACAGAGGCATTGTTAAACAAATATTCCTTTCCTTTGTCTTATTTGTGTTCACTGATGAAGTGAGCACCCACTTGGTAATTCATTATAATTACTGATATCCATATTCTGGAGCCAATATTCACAATATTTATTGTATCGGCCTCTTGGTCTATTCATTAATTGCAGCTCTACTGGGCACAGAAACCAATTCATTTTGATGAGCTGTTTATTAATTTATTTAACACTTAGTAGATACCATTAGAAATGTGCTAAGAAGAAGTAGAAATTGGAAGTATATGGTTATTGATTTGCTCTCCACAAATTCAATTTGTAAGATTGATGGTATCGGAGAAGGATACTGTTCCAAAGGAATTTACTGAGGCATCCGAATTATAAACCAAGATGCTAAAATTACATTCCTTTCTGTTGGTATTCTGCTGAGCCTAGTGAATTGAAACTACTGTTCTGTCGTTACACGTCCAGATTATTCCAGTTTTATAAACTGTTACATACACATGCAAATAAGAAGTTGAAAGGATATTCTAAGTTTATTCAAATCAAATATTGATGAATACTAGGGAAATCGCTCCATTTAATGATTTTTGGATTGGTCGTCTTTGAATACATCAGTAACATGAAACTCTGATGTATGACCATTTAACGAAAGCTATTAAAGTCTAGAAAAAGGCTTGTGAAATTGAACTGATCCATTATCTTGTGGCGATTGTGACTTGCACAAAAGATCAAGCTGTTGTATTAGTTTAAAGTACAACACCAAGTTAAGATGCTGCATACTGACATTACTGCTAATTTCTGTATGCAATTACACTTTTACTACATTGGTCACAGATTAAAGAAGTAATTAACTAAACTCTTGCAACTTTGCGATATCGCAGTGCAATGCAAAATGACTTTTGCAAAGAGCATGCTTTGTTGTCTAGCAGAGCCTAAGACACCATTGTCAATTAGGCCCCAGGTGTGGTTGGTTCTGGGTGTGATTGGGTGGGCACTGAAAGTTTCATGAGATAATAGCCCCACAAGCAGTGTCTCTTGTTGATGCTTTATTTCAACAGATAAAAGGCAGAGAATATCCAAGTTATCTCTAGTCTATTAGTGCCAGCAACCTATTCTTAATACTGGTAACAATTAAGTAACCATTTTTATACGTCTGTCTATGATGGGTTGTATTATGATATTGTGTTGTCATTCCATCCGTTGTCCATTATCCGTCTGTTAACTTTTTCTTGTCCGGACCATATCTTGCATACAGATGCATACAGGACCATCAAACCTCACATGTATGAACAACTTGGGATGCGGTGTGTCGCTTACTGTTACTAGGTCACTGTGACCTACTTTTCATGATCTACTGCACATAACAGTAAATTCTTGTCCGGACCATATCTTGCATACAGATGCATACTGGACCATCAAACCTCACATGTATGAACAACATGGGATGATGGTGTGTCACATAAAATTACTAGATCACTGTGGTACAAATAAATCAAATAATTTGTCTGTATATTCACATAATTAGACTTGAATCATACCTGTAACATATTCATTAATATTGATATGGTGTTCCATCAAACTCCTGATGGGTGTATCATGTACCTCACTGGTACTCTTGTTATATTGACAAGCATTGTTTAAAAATAATAAAATTTAACTGTAAAACATACTAACATGTTTTTCTCCCTTAAAATGCCATTGCTTTAAAGTGTATTTTATTTTGGTATAGTGAACTCTGTTAGAACCAGATTCAGGCAATATATTAAACAAGTTTACCTCAGATTATCATTTTTGGCTCACCTGTAATTCATCAGATAATAAAAAGAAAGCATTTTGGACAAAATGGCAAATATAAAACTCATGAATTTTCTGCATTTGCCAATTGTAGCAGTGACCCCAATACAGTTCCTTTTGTTTTTCAAGAAAAGCTTTCAGTAACCCTATACATTGTAACCTGTAGATTACTAGATTAAATTTTGACAAAAACCACGTTGAGTGGGTACAAGTTTATAATTTTTACTTACATATATTCACTTAAATGTTTTATAAATAAATAAAATAAAGTTCATATTTGAATTGGTATTATTTTTGTGGGTTTTTCAAATTTTTATATTTTAGATCGGTCGATTAAAATTAGGCAAAAAAAAAAGAAGGAAGTCACGTTTACTTACATACATTTGTCCAGTATTTATGTCCATTATTCTAACAGTGGTTTCCTGACCAGATTTAAAAAAACAAAAAAAGAACTACAATTCATATCCCAATATTTGGTGATTTTCGTTGTTGGTAAAACGATCAAAGTAATTATCAAATTAGCTGTCACAATCAGCTATCGATTCCTGAAAATGACTGTGACATGCCACCATGGTTGTCAAGTGAAAATACTTGCCGAAAATCACTTTTTCAATTCAAAATTCCAAGGTATAATCTATTGAAAAAACAAAATCTAAAGAAACAGGAACCTGACTTGTCTTCCATTTCCTGTTCATAAATTGTTTTTGGTGAGTGTCGTGTGCAAAACAGCGGGAAATATGAATTGGGGAATGCACTGTATACAGATTTGTCGCCTGCAGTAGTCAGAAGGTTACGACTGGGAAGATCAATTTTTTTTTTTTTTAATGTCATTTTCATCCATGTAACTGAGAATGAATGCAAAGCTACCAAGCTTGATACATTTAAGTCCTTCATTTCATCAGAGCACTGGTAACAACTGCTCTTTAAGAACTAGGTTATTCTTGAATATTTGCTAGTAGTGATGACTTAAGTTTTTGTGTGAAAAACTAAAGTTCATTTCAATAAAAATGCGTGTCTGCTTCTACAACCCTTCAGACAACAACAATAGAAGTATTTACTTAAAAGTACATGTCATTGCAATAACCAAGCATACAAATCCATACAGACAAGTTATTATCATTGTGATCATTCTTTTGATATACTAAATATGAGAAGCATCGAAAATAAATGAAGTTGAGTCATACAGGCTACATACAGACATGACTTTCAATTAATATTGCTTATCAGTTTCTTAAGAAGGAAGGCACAGTAGCAATACTATGGTTATGTGCGGTACATGCAGACACACATTATTTATTCCGTTATCAGATACTTGCTGTTGCAAATACTATACTGAGAGGCATAAATAACGCAATAGATATTTCGCTGATATTTTCTTATACAAATGTTATTTCATCTATATTAAGGTTGCAAACACATGACATATTGGTAACAACTAACTGAAAAAAGATAATGTTCAAATTGAGAATTTTTAAAAATAAAATGTGGTTTGAAACAAAAAACAGCTTGGTTTTTTGACAATAATACAGCAGTTTTTTAACATTACTTACCGTGCAATATTAAAAAACAGAAAACACAAAAAATGATTGCTTTTATAGGGAGACGAGAGCAGGCAATGCACATGCAAAAAGATTTTCATATGCAATGCTGTGTTTTTGCAATAAACACCCAAGTTATGCTTTTTGCTGAAAACTCATTTTGTTCAATTGTTTTCTGATTTGAACAAAATCCTCTTTCACTTACAGTTGTTACCAATATGTCATTTGTCCGCATGCTTCATATATATGATTTGACTTTTCTGTAAGAAAATATTCAGTGAAATACTCATTTGCGTTATTTATGCCTCTCAGTATAGATGGATAATTATATTGAGGAGTTTCCCATTCTTTGTTTAGCAAGTTATCATAGATTGACTGTCTGCAGACAATACTGATTGATGTATAAATGGCTTCTTTGTTCTTAAATTTGCATCTGGAATCTAAAGCAGACAGCCAAAGTTACCAAATGTTTGACATCCAATAGCCAATGATTAGTAAATCAGTGTGCTCTAGTGGTGTCATTAAACAAAACAAATGTTAACTAAAGCAGACAGCATACAGAAATGATGCAGATAGGCAGATTTTAATTTATAATATTAATAATTCATTGTTTCTGGACAAGATTGAGATTCTGGACGAGTCCACAGTATTTAAATTCTTCCAGTTATCACAGTCAGTCTACATTTTGAGAGCTGTTTTCACTTTGTACTTTCTTAACTGCTTTTACTAATTATTATATTTTTTTTTTACCTCTCACAACTAATTTTACTTGCCCATCTAAAGTTAACCTTGTTTTCTCTCAACTAAATGTAATTTCACTTGTTAATCTAAAGTTACTATAGAATACTTTATTTTTGCGGGATAAAATTTTCGCGATTTAATGAAAATGGGTCAATTCGTGAACATTTATTTTCGCGAATCCCCCAACCCCCATCAATAAAAAAACGAAGTACAGATGTCAATAATTTTGTTTTAAAAACGGAACTTAGTTTTGCTGGTTGTTATGCTAATCTGTAGAACTAATCCTACATGTACACACGAGTGCTATACACATAAAACAATAGTTTTCCTGCTTTAACCAATCAAGACTTTATTGTTTACAAGTTAATAAGCTTACAGAAGGTGCTTACCGCGTGCAGTTTTTCTTAATCCTTATAATTGTTATAAAAACAAAAACCGAAAACAAACGAAACGAAATTTGAAGGCACATGCTGCTAGTACTCAGTAACTTAAGTTTGATTGAAACAATATTTATTGCCGTCAAAATACTAGTTCAAAGCGGTTTGTGATTGGCTAACAGGCAAAAATAAAAATAAAATTGTGAAACATCTGAACATAGCCAAGCCCGGATTTTTTCACTTCCACATTTTTAATATACTGTGATAATGCATGTTTACTTCTGTCGTTGAACACGTGTAGACTCTGTCCGATGAACTGATCACTAGCACATGCGAAGGAAAACAGCATAAAGCTTTTTAGTGTTAGTATTGTTTTATTATCATGTATGTACTTATCATCGTGTTCTTGATTTAAAGTTTTAAACAGCTTTTGTGTTTTGTGGTTTGTTCCGTGACAGGAGGGAGCACCGCTTTGTTACTACTAGCCTCGGACATCGGAAACTAATGTGGTGTAGTTGAACGAGACTACATATTATTAAATTTTTTTGTCGGCCTTTATTTTCGCGTGGAATATATTTTCACGAATTTCATTCACACACGAAAAACGCGAAAATAAATTCCACGCGAAAATAAAGTATTCTACAGTAACTCTTTCTGTTTACAGAAGAGTGTTCTTGCATGAGTTTTGTGTTGTTTGCCACAAACGTTTATCCACCATCTTCATAACTGCTTTTAATTATCACCATGATCATAGTTTCTTGATTGGTGCACACTTGTCTGAATGGAGATCATTACTTATAATTTGTTTCATGTCTTTTTACTGTATTGGTATATAGCACTGGGGATTTTACTGTGGCCATTTAATAAAGGCTGGGGGTGAACTTAAGAATATATTACCCCCAGCAATTTTGAATGATTTTTATATGCTTATCTTTGACTGATTGTATTTTATGGTATGGTGTTGTCTCTCCATCCGTCTGTTAATTTTTGTTGTCCGGGGAATAACTACCTTATCAATTGATGTAGGCTCATCAAACCTTGCATCTAAGTACCACTTGGGATGGTGATGTGTCTTGTATCATAACTAGGTCAGCATGACCTACTTTTCACAGATTACTGCACATTGAAGTAAATCCTTGTCTTGGCGATATCTTCCTAATCAATTCATATAGGATTGATCAAACCATGCATCAAAGTTCAACTTGGGATGGCTGAGTGTTGCATACTATAACTACATTTGTATGGCACTGCCATCTTCTTTTCGTGGACCGGCCTCGGTGGCGTCGTGGTTAGGCCATCGGTCTACAGGCTGGTAAGTACTGGGTTCAGATCCCAGTCGAGGCATGGGATTTTTAATCTAGATACCGACTCCAAACCCAGAGTGAGTGCTCCACAAGGCTCAATGGGTAGGTGTAAACCACTTGCACCGACCAGTGATCCATAACTGGTTCAACAAAGGCCATGGTTTGTGCTATCCTGCCTGTGGGAAGCGCAAATAAAAGATCCCTTGCTGCTAATCGGAAAGAGTAGCCCATGTAGTGGCGACAGCGGGTTTCCTCTCAAAATCTGTGTGGTCCTTAACCATATGTCTGACGCCATATAACAGTAAATAAAATGTGTTGAATGCGTCGTTAAATAAAACATTTCTTTCTTTCTTTTTCTTTCTTTCTTTTCGTGGTTTACTACTCATTAACGTAAATCCTTGTCTGGACCATATATTCCTTATGTATTCATATAGGATCATCAAACCTTGATTCCAAATACAACAGTGTTGTTCTAAATGTAGATTATAATAAGTGACATAATTTATCTACATTCTGCATATTACAAGAAAGTCTTATTCAGGCTTTGAAGAAACCAAGAAGATTTTTCTTTCTGAGTTAACGTTATGTACATAAAATGTTTCTCTGTCAGTATAAATGTGTCACCACTGTACCCATGCTACAAAACTGTTCACTTTACAATATAAAACAGTAAATACATTAACTAGACAGCACTGTGTCCTGTGGGTGCAGTATCATCAGTAGTTGGTTTAAAACAAATTGTGAATCCATCCCATTGCATTAATTTCACAAAGTGGTAATCCAGTCATCCATGCAACACACCAGACCAGTACTGTCATTGCCACAGACAAAATGCTCACCTTTGGCAATTTTGAACCTGCCTACAGCAATTTTAAACCAGTAACTATTGCAAAAAAAAACCCACAACATTAAAATCCAAAAAATATTCCATCATCTGATCCATTGGCAAAAAACTGCTGCCAGCAAAGACCTACAGAAATTCATATTGTACCTTGTCGGTGCTGCCATGAAGTTGGAGCCCTGTACAGGTGCTATATGGACACCATGTCGGTGCTGCCATTAAGTTGGAGCCCTGTACAGGTGCTGTATGGACACCATGTCGGTGCTGCCATTAAGTTGGAACCCTCTACAGGTGCTGTATGGACACCTTGTCAGTGCTGCCATTAAGTTGGAGCCGTGTACAGGTCCTGCATGGACACCTTGTCGGTGCTGCCATTAAGTTGGAGCCCTGTACAGGTGCTGTATGGACACCATGTCGGTGCTGCCATTAAGTTGGAACCCTCTACAGGTGCTGTATGAACACCTTGTCAGTGCTGCCATTAGGTTGGAGCCGTGTACAGGTCCTGCATGGACACCTTGTCGGTGCTGCCATTAAGTTGGAACCCTGTACAGGTCCTGCATGGACACCTTGTCTGTGCTGCCATTAAGTTGGAGCCCTGTACAGGTCCTGCATGGACACCTTGACGGTGCTGCCATTAAGTTGGAGCCCTGTACAGGTGCTATATGGACACCTTGTCGGTGCTGCCATTAAGTTGGAGCCCTGTACAGGTGCTATATAGACACCATGTCGGTGCTGCCATTAAGTTGGAACCCTCTACAGGTGCTGTATGGACACCATGTCGGTGCTGCCATTAAGTTGGAACCCTCTACAGGTCCTGTATGGACACCTTGTCAGTGCTGCCATTAGGTTGGAGCCGTGTACAGGTGCTATATGGACACCTTGTCGGTGCTGCCATTAAGTTGGAGCCCTGTACAGGTGCTATATGGACACCATGTCGGTGCTGCCATTAAGTTGGAACCCTCTACAGGTGCTGTATGGACACCATGTCGGTGCTGCCATTAAGTTGGAACCCTCTACAGGTCCTGTATGGACACCTTGTCAGTGCTGCCATTAGGTTGGAGCCGTGTACAGGTGCTATATGGACATCTTGACGGTGCTGCCATTAAGTTGGAGCCCTGTACAGGTGCTATATGGACACCATGTCGGTGCTGCCATTAAGTTGGAGCCCTGTACAGGTGCTGTATGGACACCATGTCGGTGCTGCCATTAAGTTGGAACCCTCTACAGGTGCTGTATGGACACCTTGTCGGTGCTGCCATTAGGTTGGAGCCGTGTACAGGTCCTGCATGGACACCTTGTCGGTGCTGCCATTAAGTTGGAACCCTGTACAGGTCCTGCATGGACACCTTGTCGGTGCTGCCATTAAGTTGGAGCCCTGTACAGGTCCTGCATGGACACCTTGACGGTGCTGCCATTAAGTTGGAGCCCTGTACAGGTGCTATATGGACACCATGTCGGTGCTGCCATTAAGTTGGAACCCTCTACAGGTGCTGTATGGACACCATGTCGGTGCTGCCATTAAGTTGGAACCCTCTACAGGTCCTGTATGGACACCATGTCGGTGCTGCCATTAAGTTGGAACCCTCTACAGGTCCTGTATGGACACCTTGTCAGTGCTGCCATTAGGTTGGAGCCGTGTACAGGTGCTATATGGACATCTTGACGGTGCTGCCATTAAGTTGGAGCCCTGTACAGGTGCTATATGGACACCATGTCGGTGCTGCCATTAAGTTGGAGCCCTGTACAGGTGCTGTATGGACACCATGTCGGTGCTGCCATTAAGTTGGAACCCTCTACAGGTGCTGTATGGACACCTTGTCGGTGCTGCCATTAGGTTGGAGCCGTGTACAGGTCCTGCATGGACACCTTGTCGGTGCTGCCATTAAGTTGGAACCCTGTACAGGTCCTGCATGGACACCTTGTCGGTGCTGCCATTAAGTTGGAGCCCTGTACAGGTCCTGCATGGACACCTTGACGGTGCTGCCATTAAGTTGGAGCCGTGTACAGGTGCTGTATGGACACCTTGACGGTGCTGCCATTAAGTTGGAGCCCTGTACAGGTGCTGTATGGACACCATGTCGGTGCTGCCATTAAGTTGGAGCCCTGTACAGGTGCTGTATGGACACCATGTCGGTGCTGCCATTAAGTTGGAACCCTGTACAGGTGCTGTATGGACACCATGTCGGTGCTGCCATTAAGTTGGAGCCCTGTACAGGTGCTGTATGGACACCATGTCGGTGCTGCCATTAAGTTGGAGCCCTGTACAGGTGCTGTATGGACACCATGTCGGTGCTGCCATTAAGTTGGAACCCTCTACAGGTGCTGTATGGACACCATGTCGGTGCTGCCATTAGGTTGGAGCCGTGTACAGGTGCTATATGGACACCTTGACGGTGCTGCCATTAAGTTGGAGCCCTGTACAGGTGCTATATGGACACTATGTCGGTGCTGCCATGAAGTTGGAGCCCTGTACAGGTGCTATATGGACACCATGTCGGTGCTGCCATTAAGTTGGAACCCTCTACAGGTGCTGTATGGACACCTTGTCAGTGCTGCCATTAGGTTGGAGCCGTGTACAGGTGCTATATGGACACCTTGACGGTGCTGCCATTAAGTTGAAGCCGTGTACAGGTGCTATATGGACACCATGTCGGTGCTGCCATGAAGTTGGAGCCCTGTACAGGTGCTGTATGGACACCATGTCGGTGCTGCCATTAAGTTGGAACCCTGTACAGGTGCTGTATGGACACCATGTCGGTGCTGCCATTAAGTTGGAACCCTCTACAGGTGCTGTATGGACACCTTGTCAGTGCTGCCATTAGGTTGGAGCCGTGTACAGGTCCTGCATGGACACCTTGTCGGTGCTGCCATTAAGTTGGAACCCTGTACAGGTCCTGCATGGACACCTTGTCGGTGCTGCCATTAAGTTGGAGCCCTGTACAGGTCCTGCATGGACACCTTGACGGTGCTGCCATTAAGTTGGAGCCCTGTACAGGTGCTGGATGGACACCTTGTCGGTGCTGCCATTAAGTTGGAACCCTGTACAGGTCCTGGATGGACACCTTGTCGGTGCTGCCATTAAGTTGGAGCCGTGTACAGGTGCTGTATGGACACCTTTTTGGTGCTGCCATTAAGTTGGAGCCCTGTACAGGTGCTGTATGGACACCTTGTCGGTGCTGCCATTAAGTTGGAACCCTGTACAAGTGCTGTATGGATCTTAAGTCCAATAATCACTGATGGTCATTTTATATGCAGATGACTGTTTAAGTGTAGGTTAGACGGCATTAAGATGTTTCTTCAGAAATAAGAAGGGGCGGAGTAAAGCGGAGCCCGTTTTTATTTCTGAAGAAATGTCTTAAGCCTTCTAACCGATTTAGACAGCATTTCATAGGTTCTTTACTTGATATGGGCGGGGCAAGTGTCATTGCGTGTTCGTGCCAGTTGTTTTGACGTCATTCGTACAGCTCTTGGCGATGATGTCTGACCAATTGTGTCGAAGTAATTTTGGTCACATGATTGGTTATTAAGACAGCTTTTTGGTGTGTCTTCACGATTAAGATGATCGAAGTGCTGATATCCGATTGGCTGAATTGGAGAGAAAGCGAGGAAATGCCGTCTAATGCAAGTAATGAAGTAGTACATCATTTTGAGGTTGAGGAGAGAGGATACCACTTAAATAAATACAGGTAACCATTTAACAGAGGTGTCTACTTGAACATGTTTAACTGTAGCTCCATTACAATTGAACAGAATTGACAGTGTGCAGTCAGTAGAGAACACCTGTGACACTGTATTACCTTGGTCATGGGGTTACCATCTGTAGTTGAATATAGTTGATTTGGTTCAAAACGTCAGGTGGTGTAGGATGAAAAACCATAAAGCAGATGTTTGATACTAAAGAGAATTGTCATTTTGACTGGAATTATCTCTTCTTCAGACTTGTTTTCTTCTTTAAAAAAAAATAAAATAATAAAAAATAAAATAAAAATAAAGCTCTGTTAATTGATACAGGGTTATTCTATTCTAGAAAGTATCATGTTAGACTGTAGTTGCAATCATAAGTGTACGGACTCTCATTTTTGTGGGGGGGTGTTGGCAGACTGGCTTTTGCCCGAATTAAACAAAAATACCCGAATCTGCATAACAATGTTTATTTATAATTAGCATTACTACCAAACAGCTATATAGGGTTGCAAACGAACCTCCTTGCACTTTTACATGGATTACAACTAATTTTGAGGGTAGAATAATGGTAAAACGTAGTAAAAATGCCAGAATATCTGTATAATTTTTGCCTGAATTTGAGGTTTTGTTCCCTTGTCTCGTATGCTTATGATTGCAATACATTGGTATTCTCAGTAAGATTTCATTTTAGCTTCAAATGTCAAGCTTGTGTGCACCAAAATTGTAATTTTCATTGCTATCATGGATAAAGTAATTAAACTTATTGATTTTCACATCAAAATGTCAAAGATAACAGCGGTTTGAAGGTTATCAGAAAAATCTGAAATTGTTTCCACAAGACACCTTACAGCTATGAGTTCCATCTCCATACCTTTTCACAACTTTTACACATGAACTGTTCTTGGTGGAATGACCTAAGTTTATTCCAAGACGTAAATCATGTAGGTCTTAATTATCAAGGCTCGAAAATTCATTTTGTGGAATGGGAAGCAATCTTTGCTTCTCATATTTAAATTTGAAAGCAAATATACTCTTCAAAAGAAGAAACGCAAAACCACATTGTCGTAACATTTGGAGAATTGATTTAATTATTGAACGGTGAGTCCGATAATTACCAAATGTTGCAGGATTGTTCACAATTCACTCTAGTCCATTGTGAGTAAGTGATAGGACACACCACCAAGGTCAAGGTCATCTGGAGTCAATACCGGGTGTGGCCTCCGCGTGTGTTGACAACTGCCTGGCACCGCCTGCCCATTGAAGCAACCAGAGTACGGATGACGTCCCGGGGGATGGTGGCCCACTCGGCCTGCAAGGCTGCTGCCAGCTCGGGCAGGGTCTGGGGCTGTGGTTGTCGCTATCGGAGGCGTCGGTCCAACTCGTCCCATAGATGCTCAATTGGGTTCAAATCCGGTGATGTCGATGGCCAAGGAAGGACATTAATGTTGTTGTTCTGTAGGAAAGCCGTTGTGAGACGTGCTGTGTGAGGCCTGGCGTTGTCATGTTGGAACACTGCGTTGGCGTTGCCCATAACTGGAACGATGTGTGGCCGGAGGATCTGGTGAATGTAGCCCTGTGCATTCAGGTTGCCCTGCACGTGGACCAGGTCAATTCTGCCAGTGTGTGAGATGGCTGCCCACACCATGACACTACCCCCGCCGAATCTGTCCACTTCCTGCACGCAGTTTGCCGCATAACGTTCACCACGACGCCTATACACGCGACATCTTCCATCATGACGTCGGAGCAGAAATCGGGACTCGTCACTGAACCACACCTGTCTCCATCGCAGTTGAGGCCATTGTCGATGAATCTGGCACCACTGCAGTCGGAGTCGACGGTGTTGTGGTGTTAAGATGACACCTCGAACTGGACGTCTGGCACGAATTCCTACCTCACGTAGGCGGTTCCGTACGGTCTGGTCGGATATCCTGCGCAAACCTGGTATTGCTGCGGCTGTGGAGGTGGCAGTAGTCAATCGTTCCCGAAGGTGGCGTACCCGGATGTAGCGGTCCTGCCCGGGGGTAGTGACCCGTGGTCGACCGGATCTAGGGAGGTCACGTGTTGATCCATGTTGCTGGTAACGGTCCCACAGTCTGGAGATGGTGCTTGGGGACACATGGAATGCCCTGGCAACGGCCGTTCTGGATTCGCCTGCGTCTAGTCGGCCGATGGCATTGTTTCTCTGCGGTTCACTGAGACGTGGCATGTCCTGGATTGTCAACTGTCGGCCAGATACAGAGGCCAGGCAAGCGAACACCCTGCACTTTTATACTGTCAGTGTTCATGTTGCACATGCAGACAACGCACGTGCAGTGGTGACATGGTTTGCACGTGGCTGCGTTTTTGCGAATATTCACATTTTGGAACTTTATTGTACAGTAGCTGCGTTTTATCGAATGTAACCGTGGGAATGTGTTTGGGACATGCAATGACCTTATATTCACAAAGCATGAACCGGTAGGAAACATAAAATCAGAGTTATAACCCATTTGTACCCTTTTGCGTTTCTTTTTTTGAAGAGTATATTACAAAATAAGAAACAATTCCAGAAAGTCTGCAAACAACTTATAATGTGTGGTGAGAAGGAAGGAAGGAAATGTTTTATTTAATAACACACTCAACACATTTTATTTACGATTATATGGCATCGGACATAAGGTATCACACAAATATTGAGAGAGAAAACACTCTGTCACCACTTCATGGGCTACTCTTTATGATTAGCAGCAAGAGATCTTTTGTATGCACTATCCCATAGACAGGATAGCACATACCATGACCTTTGCTATACCAGTCATGGTGCACTGGCTGGAATGAGAAATAGTCCAATGGGTCCCACCGACGGGGATCGATCATGGACCGACTGCACATCAGGCGAGCGCTTTGCCCTGTGTGGTGAGCTTCATGGTCTAGTGAATAAGCTACTGGGCAATCAAGCTGTTGACAGTGGTTCAAATCCTGACAAAGCTGGCTCACTTTCATTAGTCTTTCTTATCTATCACCCTCTGCCTACCATTCTCATTAACTTAATATTACAAAACTTTCCAATTTCTCCAACAATTTCAATCTGTTGGGACCCTTTCTGTCAGTTTCCTCCAACTATTGTCTTCTGAGCTGTCCACACCATCACCTGCCTGTCTCAACTTCCTCCAATGCAGTCTCTGTGTACTTCCCTGCACCCACCTGGCATCCTCATCATCTGTCGCTGATTAAGCTGGTCTGTCCCATGGCACGATCTAACGATTGCTGGTAGTAGTGCCTCTTGACAATACCAGAAGTAACTATTGAACACTCCGAAGTGGTCAGACTATAAGCCCACAGCTAAAAGCTGATGGGGAATGACAGGTGTGTGACACGGATAGCCATGAGACAAGCACCTGTCATTGTTGGAGAAACAAGGACTGGGATGTGGAGGTGGACATCGAAAGAAGTTGATAAATAGGAGTAGTTGCCAAATCGGGAAGATATGAGATGGAATTGAAAGAAGTAAAAGGAAAAAACCCAAAACCCTAACTTTTAATGTGAATTTGTGACTCATTTTTTTTAACAGCAATGTAGAACACTTGAGACACAGATAAATGCTTTCTGATTTCTATTGTCACTCATGAAAATGATGAAGTCTGGATATATGAAATATCAGGTTTGGACAAATCCCATACAATCCAGACTCCAGAGCTACCCGATTTATTAACTGGGCAACCATGATTATTGATGTTAAAAGCCTGGTGGACTACTGGATATTTATTGTTTGATATTAATTAATTAAAGAAATTAAATACAAATAACCAACAAAAATTTCAGGAAAAATTGGTTAATAATGGAAAATTTGTCTATTTTATGTACTAGCCACTAATCTTTTTTCTCAAAAACTAAATACCGAAATTTCTTCACTACTATGGGTAAGTGAGATATTTATACAATGCACTGGCTATTCATTATATTTACCTGGTAGCCCTGGGCTGCCATTAAAATATAAAAAAGTCCAACCCATGCTGTCAAAAATAAAATGGAAGGCAAAAACTATGAAACCGATTACCAGAAAGCACATTATGCATTTTTAGCAGCATTTTTGCTTTGTGTCTGTTGTCGATTTCAAGTCCTGCAAATTCTAACATTGTCACTTGGAAATGGTCAGCTTGTTTGTGGTTATACCACTGTACGTTCAAAACAAATAGAGCAAACTCCTTTCAAAGGAATAAAGTATGAATATTTAATTACTTAGTCTGAAATAATGTCATCAGTAATCAGTTGATCAATACAGATCTGTGTTGAGTGTAATTGATTATACGCACAATTTAATAAATAGCTGCTTTAATTTTCAAACACTTTTTGAAGTATACTACATGTGTACTGTGTTTTATTGAACATAGTAAGATTTTGAGGTGAACAAAATTGAGGGGAGTAATTAATTGTTCCCATAACATAGATTACGTGGAGCAGTTTACGGTATTACCATATTATGCACTGATATTTCATCCTTTCGTAGTACTGGGTTTTTTTTTTTTTTTTTTTTTTTTTTTTTTATAATTAACATGGAAGCTAGAAATCTCTCCCCTTGAACTAGTCTCAGGGGAGTTATGAGGAGCTGGAGTGATTGCTTAAAAAGCTTTGTCTGAATTGTAAACAACAAATGTTCATGGAATCACTAAAGATCCTGTGTACTGCTTTCAAGTCATGGAGATCAATAATAAGGTTTTTTCCTCTAAAGCATTGCAAAGGTACTATTCAAAATGCCCATTAATACCCACTGTACTAATTGACAACAGTTGTATGGTAATAAGCAGAAGTCCCTGTTTTAATTATTCCTAACTACAGTTTTGTGTCTTCACGTAAACATAACCATAAAACACTACAACAAATAAAAATACCTATCAATCAAAAGCATGTACATGTCAAAATCTTGTCAAAGCAAAAGCTGGCACAAATGTTTTCTAATAAGGAACCATCAAAAGAGAATTGGCTTTCAACTTGATGAACTAAAAAAAAAAATCACTTAGTTGAACATGCTATAGTCAACACAACTATCCATTAAATTGTGGCAATGATGTCCTTAGGTAGACATATGGTATTCCAATTGTGTTGCTGTCAATTTGCCCAGAGGTTAGTGGGTTGCTCAGAAGATTAAGCATGGGACAACCTGCATTATTTCAGAGTAATAAACTGTTCATGCTGATTAACAGGATCAGATCAAAGCTCAAATCTCTGCAAATAGTCTCATCAGACTGGAGCCGAGAACACTTGTGCTGGGAGAGTTTTGTGCTGTCAGACACCACAATTGATTTTCTCTGAATTTCATTGGAGTAGAGCGCACCCAAGGAGAAGCATCACAGAACTGCTGGTATGGCTTCCCACACAGGACAGATACCAAGCGGCCTCAGGAGGCCCGTAAACCAGAGATGGTGATGGCGTGTCAGGGAAACCAATCACTGTACAACTATTATCTCTTCATTAAATAAAATATGAAATACAATATCGGGCAGTTAGTGTGTTTGAGTGTAGCTCATATGCTGCAGTGTACAGGTAGCTGTAAAATCAGATACATGCAATAAAACCTAGCACTGATTCTTGCCAAGATTAATCATTAAAAAAAATCATATCATTGTATGAGTTCATTTCTGGAGTCTTAACTATTTTCTCTAGACATATATGTATGTATTCACAAGTGATTTGTGAGGAAAACCAAGGAAAACCTTGCCATGCCTTTATAGGCGTTCCATTTTGGGCTCCAATTAAGGTGTAGATATGTCCATACTGAGCTCAATTTTGATAGATAGTAGTAGTTGCCAGATCAGTACAGGACAGTAGTGTGACAGTTGGTTAATGTTATATATACAGAACTTCACATATGTTGTTTTTGCTTCCTATTTATTGCACAAGTTTATTTTCCACATAGCAGTTGAGTGGTATGTTCTTTTGCAAAATAAACAAGTGCAATAAATAGGAAGTGAAAACAAAGTTTGTGAAGTTCTCTATTACATATCTTCTTTTATGTTTTACAGAAACAGTTTTTAATTTAACGTCGTAACAACACTGTTAAATCTGTGATCAAAACTGCTTTCGTGGATTTGCTTAACATTAAGAATCATACTCTGCGGCAGCCTTGTGTAATGTTTCAAATATAATGTGACATAATTTGTAAATCATATATGACATCAGTAAATAAAAGGCGCTAACTGCAGTAAAAATAAAAAGGGAATTCCCCATTTAAAGATTCCGGTCCAGATCTCACATATGTGCGATACAAAGTAAATTTATCACTCGGTTTCAAAATGTCTTTATCACCATAGTAAGATTGAATAGGTATGTAATAAATCGTGATCCATGATCAATGTGTGTGCCACACTGGCTTGATCACAGATACTTGGGTCTGAGAAAGCAGAACACAAGAACTTAACCTTGACCTAACTGTAACATGATGGCATATGCTGTGATCAACAGATGTGGAAAAGTAACAACTGCTACTTTTAATTTGAGACAGAACTTGACATACATGTAGATGGGTAGGTTAAAAAGCCTTTATTTACTGTTAAACATATTTATTTATCTAATGTTTACATGCATGTGACAGTGTTGATTTTGTTATTGGCTTAAGATTGGCATTGATTACCCTGTCTAAGGTGGTAACAGCATTCTGATAATCGGAGAAACATGCAAATTTGTATTCACTTCCAATTATGTTTTGTTTTCTCTTCTGGCTATGCTTGAGAAATGCTATCTTCAAACACTCATACTGATGATTTGTTTGTAATATTCATTGTGCAAGTGCCATGCTTGACCAAGACTGATGAGATGGAATCGTTGTTATGAATGTTGGTATTTGACTTGTCACCATTTTTTTTCAGGGTATACAGTGTTCGAAATAAGCAATTGTCCGTTTGTCCCGACAAGTGAAAATCTGCTCGGACAAGCAAAATGTACCTCAGTGGTTTTCCAGTGGACAAGTGAAAAATGTTCAATGAAGTTTCAGTTTGAACAATCAAAACTAATGTCCTTGCACTTCAATAAAACTTAAAATGTATTTGGACAAGTGAAAGTATTGGCGGATAAGTAGATTTCTAGATATATTTGTCGGGTGGACTATTTCTGCTTATTTCTATCACTGGTATATATTTATTATTATTTTATTGGTATCTTTTTTTTTAAGGGTCATTCTGTTATTTATTATTATTTTGCATGTGTGTGTGTGTGCGTGTGCATGTGCATGTGCATGTGCATGTGCATGTGCATGTGCATGTGCATGTGTGTCTGTGTATGTGTGTGTGTGTATCTAGACAGACACTTTTATTTTGTGGACAAGATGATATCTATGACTAATCCCATCATAGTTACTATAGCTCATAGCCAGCCTACTCACTTAATATGATTCTCAACTGTTTTGGAGTCCAGCCAGGTCTCGGTTGCAACTTCAAGGGATTTTTTTTTCTTTCTGCTGAATCTTCAAATTGACAGTGAACACTGATGGTGCTGCATTTTGTTGCAGCTGAATGAACATTATTGCACTTACCCAGTCCAAATGGATCAATACACGAGCAATTTGAGAACCGACTACTATGCTATCTACTCATGGAATGATCCAATTTTCATCTTTTAATATTATGTCTGCTGTACAGTTAAGTATTGTTGTGCAGCATGCCTGATGGTGTGGTGTTAATTTCGAAGCCTAACTTTCCTTTTATTAATAATATGGCTGTAGATCTTTGATGCTGTTCTCTAGTTTGACTTTTCTTTGGTCTTTCAGATACAATTTGTGGTGGGGGGGTTTTATGGTTGCTATGGTATCTTGAATGGACCAAAACTGCTATATCTGTAATCTGAGACAGACGGAAAGTTTTTTTTTGGCATTAGTTCAGCATTTCTGTGGTAAAATGCTTTAATAGAGACCACTACAGTGTCTTGTATCTTTGTTAATGCATGACCAGTTGCTTCACGAGGGGATGAATAATTACAACAGCAGGTTAAAATCATAACCAATTAATGTAGGTGCGTGTGTTTGTTAAAAAAATACCTTTAGCTATGATCATTGGATGAAATGTAGAATGCGCACTGATGGCTGAGTGTATGACTTCTAGCTAAATCAACTGGCACTGGTTGGTTTGTTTTCATGCAGTTGTTATCTGTTCGACAAAATAAAAAGCAGTATATCGTTTTCTCCAATCTTCACAGGTTGAAAATCCCTGAGTTACATGTAATCCATGTAAAAGCAGCAGCATTACGTAAAGCTGAAGATAGCAGTGAGATGTGGAGTATCATCAGTTACATGTATACCTGCTAATAACCAAATCACCATTGTCAAGGGCCTTGTAGCCCTCAGTGTGTAGGGCCTAATTAATTGCACAGACTTGTAAAATGTCTTAATGGAAAACTATCAATACACCTACATTTGGTTTTTTAGCTAAGAGTAGAACCGACTCATTCAACAGTACAAATGGATCCGGGTCGAAACGACAAGGGCGATCTAGTAACAGAGGAGAAACGACCTGTTACCAGTCACACCAGATACTGTGCTACCCCTCAAAGAGTGCTCCAAAGCCACTGGCCTATATGCATATATCTTAATAAATAGATGTATTATTGTATATATAATAGAAAAATCTTTTTTTTTTTTAGAAACGAAATGACCAGACAGGCTGTTTTATTTTATGATTTATTACTCAGTTTACTGAATACTGTTCATAATTGTTTTGGTGTCCAACTCAAGAGTATTGCCAGTCACCCAAAATAAAGACAAAGGAAACGTCTTTATATGTTATTGCTATCAAAACACTGGCTCACGACTGTTTCACAAGTGGAAAAATGCTCATTCAGTTTCACGCTGGTTTTGAGAGACTTGTATTTCTGATTTACAACGTAACCGGTACGACAAAACACAACTAATAAAATTTAAAACTTGTCGCTAGTAATCAAACATTTAGTATCAACAATGCAACATGACTTAAAGAGTATTTAATTTTATTTAATCGCGTTTTCTAACTTTACGACAAGCAGCTGGCAGTACACTGCTGAATAGTAGACTGGCTCACAGACATGCAAATAGCACTTATTTACACCACGAGGCGGATCAACAGAACAAAACTGGTTGAAGAAATGTTTGGTTCTAAAAATCGGATGGGGGAAAAAATCTTTTGCAAATTTTTTCGCCAAACGAAAATTCTTTGAGCAATTTTTTTCTTTTTTTTCGCAATTGGCGACTTTGGCGAACAACAGCGTGAGCCCTGCCCATGCTATTTTGACTACCAAGTGTATGAAGATCAAGTGAAGATGAGATCTGAATTGTACTTTTATACACAATAATATATGTATTATACATGTATGTTAATCAGTATTTATTTCTCTAATATCAGCTTGTACTGCTGTTATTTTGTTAAAAGTTATACATACAGCATAACTGAGTTACCAGGACAGCACGCTTGAACCATAATTGGATATGAACACAGAAATAAAATGTATCATCAACTCATTATACCCATGCTACATGTGCATGTTCAAATGAATGACTCCTTTGTGGTGATCTGTGTATGTTGTGAATGGGATCAGCTGGGCGGAACCCGAACAGAAAGTACATCATGTTCATACGAATGATTCTTCTGTTGTAATTCTTTGATTGAAAATGGAGTCGGTGTGATGGAATAACGTGTAGACAATTGAAAGTACCAACATGTACATGTGAGTGATTACTTTACAGTAATTCATGCATCTTGAATGTCTTCAAAGAGACTGTTCAGTGCATATTAAATGTACACCTCACTAAGCAGAGCCATTCAAACTGTTTAAATGTAAAATTGAAAAACAACACACATTTTTTACTCTGAATGTTTATTGTCAGCTAAATTCCTTTAGTTGTATTGTTTACCAACTGTGTATTGTTTACCAACTGTGTATTGTTGAAGTAATAGAGCATACTACATGACAGGCCATTAAATATATTTTATCTTACGAGCTGTTTCATAATACATCTAATGTGTAAATGTTTTAAAGCGAGTAGACATTTTTGAATGAGTTGTTAGACATGTTTGAATGAGATGTAAGATAAATGTTATCTAATACTAACAGACATGAGTGTAGTATTCTATTACTGACATATGATATCTTCAGAAATCAAGTTTAATTAAAGTTAAGCATCTTTTTCAACTACAACTTATTTATGGTACATAAATACTTGAACAACTACCTTACATGTCATAAAACAGTCAGTTTTGGTAGTGATAATTTCAATGGATAGTGTGGCTTTGATGTCTAGGTTATCACTGTTAAGCGGCCAAACAGATCTCTGTAAATCAATCTCTCATCACTGAGTTTTCTTAAATATGTTTTCTGAATGGCCTGAACTTAAGAATATTAATTTTGCTGTTGATGAGAAGTTTTACAGATGTCAGACATTTTTATCCAGTGGCACAAAAGTGCTGACAGTGATGCTCACAGTAATTTATATCACAATGATGGCAATTGTTGCTGGTAATGACCGTGACGTTGTTAAGTTTGAGCCCTGTTTCTGTACTGTACTCTAATTATTTATTTCAGCTCTGTTCATATAGCTTTTATCATGATCAGTGTTTGTAGTGTCTGTGCCATATGATGTTAGTAAATGGATAAAACTGTTCTCTTCTTTTTCAGTCAAAAAGATTTGAAAAGTTAGAAACCGATGAGGAAAGAATCAAATTAGGAAAAGAAATTTACGACCAGTTTATTATGAAGGAACTTCTGTCTCAATCACATGTGAGTATCTTCACTACACGACTCTTATTGATAAGTCCCTGGAGTAACACGCTGATGACAGCGGTTCAAATCCCGTCAAAGCTGGCTCTCATTTTTAGTCATGTTTCTTATATATATCTTTTTTTTGCCTATCATTCTCATCTTAATAAACCTTTTTAATTTCTCCCTTAATTTCAATCTGTTTTGACCCTGTTCTGTTGGTTTTGTCTTACTATCTGTTTCAGTTCCCTTCATGCTCGTGGGTGCAATCTGTTAACTTCTCTGCACCTCCATCATTGTCCTCTGCCACTAATAAAACTAGTCTGACCCATGGCACTAACTAAAATTGCAATGTTCTTAATACCATGAGTGGGAGTGGGATTTTCCTTGGAGAGGTAGATGTAGAGTTAGGATACTGAAAGGGATGTGGAATAAACCACCTAAATTAGCCCCCAACCTCAACCCGCTCCGTTTCTAACACTCGACAATCACTCTGACCATGATGTATACTGCCCTATCTTTGGGAATAATCGTGGAAAGCTCATGTACATATAAACCAGACCACGACTAATCTCCAGTCTAATTTGAAATCCTCATTGGGCCTCCATTGTCTGACTGGATCAAACATTCAGAACAGCTAAACTGCTTCTTAATGAGACTTCATTCCAATATGAGTCTTTTGAGCTTTCCAACGAAAGACAACATTATTTTTATCCTGTTTGGCTTTGAAGAATCAACCATGGTCTTGAAATCTGTAGGTTTTTCCAATGGTTTTCAGGTGTTAGGAATATTGTTGACATTGTAATCATCTGCTTTCAGATTGGAAATATGTTTTGTTTTCCTTTCTGGTATTATTACTTAAGGGATTAAATAATATTGCTGAACATAATTAAAATGAATTCTTTATTTAATGATTTTTGAAATGTTTTTCTTTTTACATGCTTTATTATTTACAAGTTTGATTAAACAAAACAGGGTCATTATGTTTATGTACGTAATTGTGATAACATATTTGTTTGTAATTTGGTGAAATTGACAACTAAGTATAGATCTTAAGGACATACCTTTTTTCAATGATGATATTAATAAAACTATTTATACACTTAATACAAAGAGGTTGTCAGTTTCACCAACCCTTGTCAGTGTCCTTTAGTGACATGATGTCATGGAGCTGAATATAAGATGATTATAGCACTTTATGCAGTGTTTACAGCATCATTTATTCTGTACCATGTTTTTCAGTGTTTTATATTTTTTATTTTCTGTTTTCTGTTCTGTCTGTAGACCTATTCCAAGGTTGCTGTAGAACATGTTCAAGAAGCTCTCACACAAGCACAGAAAACTAGACAACTATCAGCACATATCTTTGAGGTTTGTACCATTGTACATTGCAGCATACAGCTTGCTGGTGTTCTCATGGGTCACAATCCAAATTTAAGAAAGGGGAAGTCATTGTGCATTTATTTCCGATGCATTTATCATAAATTATAATTCAAAGTATACACAAGTGTTTAATTTTGTTACAGGCGACTAAGAGATAGATACCTGTAGTAAATTTAGCCCCTAGTGATTAACCTATTGCAGTGAACCTGTTGTGTTCCTTCACATTCCAGCCAAAGGTATGTGAAAGGATGTATGTGCTTACAAAAGATCCCATGCTACTAAATAGATGGGTTAGTCTGTGGTGATAACTAGTTTGTTTTCTGAACACTTAACAGGAGAGGTTGGTGTGGGATCAGTCCTCGTCGGTGTGCCCATTGGGCTATTTCCCATTCCAGCCAGTGCACCATCACTGGTATATTCAAGGCTGTGGTATGTGTTATTCTGTCTGTTGGTGCACCTAAAAGATCCCATGCTGCTAATGAAAAAATCTAGTGTGTTTCCTCTCTTAAAACAATACGTCAATATGACCCAATGTTTGACATCCAGTAGCCGATGATGAATAAATCAGTGTGCTCTAGAGGTTAGTTAAACAAAACAAACTTTAACTTTCATAATGTACATGTCTTCACACCTAATAGACAAGGGGCGGGATGTAGCCCAGTGGTAAAGCATTCGCTTGATGTGCGGTCAATCTAGGATCGATCCTCATCAGTAGACCCATTGGGGTATTTCTCGTTCCAGCCAGTGCTCCACATCTGGTGTAACAAAGGCTGCGGTATGTACTATCCTGTCTGTGGGATGGTGCATATAAAAGATCCCTTGCTGCTAATCAAAAAGAATAGCCCATGAAGTGGCGATGGCGGGTTTCCTCTCAATACCTGTGTGGTCCTTAACCATATGTCTGACACCATATAACCGTAAATAAAATGTGTTGAGTGCGAAGTGAAATAAAACATTTCCTTCCCAATAGGCACTGACGAAACATATTGCCAAAGATTCCTTTCATTTTTGTTTACCAAGCAATGTCTTTGAAATTCTAAAATTTTTGCATGTTAAAAAAAACAACCCCAAAACCCTCTGTAGGTTTTCTTTCCTGGGTAAAACCATAATTGTAATTTGTTCGGCATTTTGGGTGATACCTACAGTCTCTTTTAATTGTTCATTAGTGTGCATCATGTAATGGGTATTATATTGTTAAGCATGTTACAGAGGAAGTAATTAAAGTAATACTCCACGCACCATGAGTCTGTTATGTTTGGACAGCGTGACACGTACAGAATCCATACTTGCATCATATATGTTGATCAATAATTTATTTCCCGCTCCCAGCTCATCAGATGAAATTAGCCGTGCTATTTGTAGGCATAAAGCTTACAGTAATTTGTGTGGATTTTAAAGTACTTTTATGGTGAAACATCTTTGATGAGTGAGTAGACTCAAGGTTCCCATATAAAAAACTCAAAGGTTTATTAAATTTTCACCAGTCACTTTGTGCGAGTCGGGACAATTGGGTGATGTGGGGAGGTTTAGCGGCTAATTGAATGCCATCAATCTTGAAGCTGCCACCTTGCATCTCACAGCTCCCAGGTTGTTAAATCTCATTACCTGCAAAATTCCAACACCTCTTGTCTTTCATTCTGCAGTGCTGTACTGACGGAGAATGTGGCAAAACATGGACGGTTTTTCATGAAGCCACTGATGACCTTCATTGTGCAGTCTGTGTACAGTAAATCATGTTATTAAAATATCCCAACAATTCATATACAGCTTGTGTACAGGAGATCATGTAATATGTGACACAGACTCAAAGGGGAGATTGTGTATGACCCACAAACAAGACAGCATGTAATTAGTACTTGTCATAGTGTTGTGATAGTTTGTAAAAAGTGTTACCAGTAGAGTTAATGGCAAGCACACGGAGCAAAAATATTATTGTAAATCTTAAGGCAGAGATGAATTTTACTTGTAGAATGCTGGAAATTGCATTTCAGGACATCTAGTTTAAAATATTTTACGGAGGAGTGTAACCCCAAACCCCTTATAAACTTAGCTTTGCACCCTCAATCTCAGTCAGCTTACCCCCCAGTGTCTACTTGCTTCGGTCTTGCCTGTAATAGTATAGCAAGGGTACAGTACTGACTCGCCTTTACCAAGTCAAACGGTGAGATACAGGTATTAAGGTATTACTCTTCAATGGCAGTAACCATGGCATCAACGTTTACGTTGAGCTCAATGTTAAAGTTTCATGTTTACCTCCATTTGATACAAACTGTAAGTCCTACATACCTGAAACTTGGTTTATGGTTACATCCCGATGCATGTTAAAACATTTTTTTGCAATTTATTAAAAACATTTTTTATTGAATTTTAAAATTAAAATTAAAATGTAACAAGGCAACTGAGTTTATAACAAAATTACCTGAAATATTTTGAATGATCACATAGCACATCAACATAAATGCTATTATACAAGTAAGAAAATATGTCCAAGTCTAAGAAAGTATGTCCAAGTGTAAACAAATATGGTAGTAAAAATTAATAAAAAATGTATTAACTTACTTAAAACTGTGGACTGACTGATTTCATCAAACATTTCCGTCGCAGTGGTAAATGGGTTGGTGCTGATGAAATTCTTTATTGATCCTCTCCTCTAAACACTATCCTCTCTAAACATGTAACAACATTCAGTATAGTATGCAATGCCAGTCTGGATGTTTGAAGTTACAACATTATTTACACAGGTCAAAACCTCTATTCTGACCCAAGGAAGTGTAAAAACACATGATTAATTTATACTTTTTATATCTAAAGCTATTCTCGTTAATTATTGGCTTGGTGTTTATTGCTGGTATTTCCTTCATGATGTTATAAATCTTCTTTTTCTCTTGTTGTTTTTCAGCCATACATAGAAGAAATATGTAACTCATTAAGAGGCCATATATTTCAAAAATTCCTAGAAACGTAAGTATATACATTGTACTATACTTCCATCAGGGTTCATACAGGTTGTAGAGCTCTGGGTTTTGTCTTTGATGATGGAGACGGAAAAGAACAGATCTTTATTCTGCTGGAAACAAGCTTCATACAAGCACTTGCAGCATTATTATATGATGACATTTGGAGAATCGTGTTTTCTACAGTAATGGTTGCTATTTATATGTATATATATTAATTTATTTGCACAGTCAGCAGACAGCCTAATTAACTGACGCATTCCTGAAAAATTAAAAACATTGTGTGTGTGTGTTGTAGAAACATCAATATCCAATGTACAGACCGGTTGTCTTCTCGTTGTGTGTCAGACATTGTTCCATTTGAAAAATAAATCAATTCTGATAATTCCACTACATTGATTCACTTACTTGAAAAAATAAATTGTCATCTGTGGACGATGAAGATTGACCCTTGCGATACACGAGATCTAGTGTTGAATGATGTTGACATATTCTCACTGGCAGTCGATTGTAAGCAGGACGCTACCTGCTGTTACTACAGTATATAATGTTTTTGTGTGTTCTGTTGAGAAAGAAAAAGGAGAATGGTGTATTGATTAGCAATATTTTATTCTGTTACAAAGAGGATGCAGGAAAATTCAATATATATTGTCAAATTGTGGAGAACGTATTTATCAGTCCATTTCAAGCACATCCTAATAAAGTTTGTAATGTTTTTTTCTACACAAAGAAAACAGGAAATTTATCTTGGAGCATGTTACGAGATGTTAAGTGCTAAATGCTAGAGTGTAAATTATCATTCTCTTTGATTAGAAATTAGGTGAAACTCTGACAGAAATATAACTTTGGGGATAATACACGGTTCCCTGTAGTGCTGGGCAACCGGATATGAGTAAATCAAAGTCAATTCCAGGAAAACTTTGAGCAGTCTTCACTGAATTTTATGGTTATATGGTAATAAGATTAGAGTTGATTTTTTTTAATAATTTGAATGACAAACATATTACATGTAGCTAAATGTGAATGCAGTTCATTATTTACAGTGAAAGAAACAGCCATATTTTTCTGTCTAGAAACAACATCTACCGGTAGTTATTTCTTCAGGCCCTCAGATTTCACAGAAACGATAATTTCTGGTAGCGTGTTAGTAAAATCACAGAACCGAAATTTCATTTCCCATGAATATTATACCAAATATGACTATTCAACAAAAAATATATTGAGGATTTGTTATGACTGTTTTTTAATATGGAAAATATTAACCATCTATTAAAAAAACACGAGTAGTGAATTCTATTTATCCTAAAATAATATTTGCATTCAATATTTAGTAAATCACAGTACTAAAGTCACTTCCATTGGTAATATGACGTCATCACGATTAGCACAAATTACTTTGACGTCACGCACTTCAACTAAATCTTATGAAAACGTTACACTCAGGTATACAGGTCTTGATGGCTTGTAAACAACCCATTCACGGCAATATGTTATTACTGAGAAACCGTGAAAATTTGCATATACCTTTAAATTTGCATACCATTATTAACCAGGTTAATAACCTAATTTGTCACATGGGTTTATGACATGGATGTCATGGGTAACTTATAGGATAAATATATATACAGTCAAACTTCGATAACTCGATCTTGAAGGGGACGAGGAAATAGTTCAAGTTTCAGGGAGTTCGAATTTTCTAAATTAATATATAAAAGTTCATATTTGAAACTGCATTACAGCTGGTTGCAGCATTACAGCTGGTTTATTTCGCTTAATATTGTAAGAAGCATGCGATTCTCTGCGTACTGCTGAACTCTAAAAACTATGCAACCCCAGTTGTAAGGCCACGCCAACCCATCTCGTCCCACCCCAGCCAGCTGTTGGCATCTTCAACACCTGCCGTACATTCATTTTGTGTATATTGTAAAAGTAAGTAAATAAAACAAAAAGGATCACCCAGATGAATTTCAAATATATGCTTGGGCAAATAGGCTACATGTATTTATTGACAGAAAAAACCCCGAAAAAAGAAGGCATTTACATACATATATAAATAACAAAACGTTGACGTATTTACATTATGTCAAAACATGGTGGAATGTAACTAACAAATAAAACACTGAATGCCGAGTAACATTTTTACAAAATTATTTCGCTTATCACTTATCACTTATCACCAAAGAATTAGGTCGAGAGATCGAGGTTATCCGAAAAAGTGTTTCACATGAAATTTGAAATGCTATGACATGTTTCTTTGTGGTGGTGGTGTGTGTGTGTGTGGTGAGGGGTTGGGGTGTGATGTAGGTTAGTAGAGTACTCGCCTGAGGTATGATGTAACAAGACCAATCCCCATTAACAGACCTTCACAACCAGTGCTCCATGACTGGTACATCAAAGCCTGTGGAATGTACTGTTCTACACTTGGAAGTGCATGTAAAAAATTCCTTGTTGCTTTGTGTCTCACCAGGGGTGGGACTTAGCCCAGTGGTAAAGCGCTCGCTTGATGCATGGTCGTTTTAGTATCGATCCCTGTCGGTGGGCCCATTGGGCTATTTCTTGTTCTAGACAGTGCACAACAACTGGTATATCAAATGCCCTGGTATGTGCTATCCTGTCTGTGGGATGGTGCATATACAAGATCCCTTGCTACTAATGGAAAAATGTAGCAGGTTTTCTCTCAGGTATGTCACCAAATGTTTGACATTCGATAGCCGATGATTAATAAATCAATGTGCTATAGTGGTGGCGTTAAACAAAACAAACGTTTTTGTCTCACCATTACAAAGTAAAAATGTGAGATTTAGGTATTACTTTTCTGGTGGTGCAGACTATTTAATTACTTGTTCACATAGTTAACTTCAGACCTGTTCATAGTTAACTTCAGACCTGTTCACATAGTTAACTTCAGACCTGTTCACATAGTTAACTTCAGACCTGTTCACATAGTTAACTTCAGACCTTGACATGAACAAAATTGAGGGGAGTGATTAATTGCTACCCCTAACTTAGGTCAGGGTGGAAAATTGGCTAATAATTATGGTGGATATTCGGTCCAGTAACCTACAAATTCTGCCAGTCCGAATCAAAACCTGCTGGACTACACATGTTTGACTCAAACTGATGTATGGATATAAACATAAAATAATTGCCAGTCTGACTGGATGACGGGCAAAAAAATCTCTCGGCCCATAGTGATGTTGAACAATAAAAAGTTTGAGATGGCAGTATTTCCACCACTGTTGATTATGGGGAACCATTTAAGATGTAATGCCATGGTTGAATTTGTGAAGTCAAAATATATTGAAAACAACGATTGGGTCTCACTTTACTGGTCCTAACCTGTAATAGTGTGGTGGTCTTAGTACCAGAATCTTTTTATTTACTATAAAATAGTGAGAAAATATTCTCATCTTTAAAATAGTTTTTTTGTTTTGTTTTTTTTAATAGTGGGGTGGTCTTAGAACTGTGTTGGTTGTTAGATGAGGTCTTCAGTTATAATTACAAGATGAGCAATATTCACAGCAAGATAATCTGGCTTTCCTTAAAACTGTTTGTAGTACACTACTGAAGAATATAGTGTTTATTATGAATTCATTGTTTAACCGTATAGGCTGGTACATATACACTTGAGAACATTATATGCAGTTAGTAACACAATATTCTGCTTTGTATATTTGGTTTGCAATACTAACAAGGTTTAATTTACTTTTCAGAGAGAAATATACAAGATTTTGCCAGTGGAAAAATTTAGAATTAAATATTAATGTAAGTATTGGCATATTAATATTTTTTTTAGGCTTTGTCACAATAATTATCAATGTTTTCACCAGCATTTTAACTGTACAGGTTTTTGATATGCAGGGCTCACCCTGCCCATTGCCAAATTAGCCAATTGCTATATACCTCTCCTAAAAATGGACATAAATATTTTTATCAGCATTTAAAAAATTTGTTTTTAAAGTGTACCCTGGCATTAATGCGCTCCTTCCCTCGTGTGCTTGAGATCGAGCCCAGTCAGTAGAATGCTCAACTCAAGAGTTTGATTTCATAGGATTGATCCCCCTTGAACCATTGTCTAATTATTTTTTTCCCAATTGTAACCCATGACTGCTATACCAAAGGCTGTGGTATGTGCTGTTCTGTCTGGGAAAGTGCATATAAAAAATCTCTTGCGGCTAATGGAAAAAGTGTAGCAGGTTTCCTCTGATGACTATGTCAGAAGTTTTGACATCCAATAAATGATGTCAGTGTGTACTAGTGATGTCGTAAATGAAACAAACTAAAGCTTGTGAAAATATTGATAAATGTGAACATTGTATATACATGTATAAGCATTTCAGGAAGAACTAGTTTCTAAAAAAGCATGATTAACTTTGTATGAAACTGAAAAAATATTACCTGAATGCAAAGGCACTGGTGCAATAAAGCTGCCTTGCACATGTACATGTATTGTATGAACATGCAAATGTTGATTTACGAGGTTATGCATTTCAGAATAAAATCTTTTTTGCAGTTAACCATGAATGACTTCAGTGTACATAGGATTATTGGCAGAGGTGGTTTTGGAGAAGTTTATGGTTGTAGAAAAGCAGATACAGGCAAAATGTAAGTAAATTTTACACAGGATCATTGTTTTAGCGATTTAAACAAGATAATGTTTTACTTTACATGTATTGTGCGATAACATGTTCTATATATCAGATAATTATTTAACAAAACAATCCCCCCCCCCCCCCCCCAAAACAACAACCCACAAAAAACCCAACTTAAAACGAAGCAAAATAAAACAAAAAATGCTAAATTTTTCATCTAGTTTAAATCTTAAATATATTACTTGATTTAATATATATAATTCATAAATATTCAAAACAAAACTATATAACTCTTGTTACATGTTGTCTCTTTCAAACTTATGTAAATGGTTTGAATGCAGTATTAATAATTTGTTCTATGTGGTGTTTTTAAAGGGATCTCAGCAAAAGTACTTTGAAGCAAAACCCAAAAAACAAACAACAATTAACAACAAGTCTTGTCCCAGGAACGAAATTTCCATCGCATAACTTTCTTTCATGGGATAGGTCTCAACTATATACTTAAGGATACGAGGGAAAAAAGTTAATAATGAAAAATATTCTAATTAAAAATATCTTACCCATGTGCATCCTATCATCAACTGATCAAACTAGGGCACTTCAAAAGGACTATTAATGCCTTGTTCAGTGTTCATGGCATTGGTTGTTGAACAAAGTATGGATTCATTCAAACCTAAATTGAATCATGGCTGCAAGTTAACCTTGTTGATATTTGCAATTTTTGGATTAATATAAAACTACCTTAAATGGTCAGATCTTATGGGAATTGGGTCATGAACTCCTACTTCAACTCCGGCAAGTTCAGCGTTTGAGTAGCAGTTTGTAATGTCATTAGGTATGGTTCAATCCATGGTTATTTGGGAATGTTAAGTTCCTCTGCCTATTTCTCATTCCAGCCAGTGCCCCACGACTGGTATATCAAAGGCTGTGGTATGTGCTATCCTGTCTGTGGGATGATGCATATAAAAGATTCCTTGCTACCAATGGGAAAATGTAGCGGGTTTCCTCTTATGACTACAAGTGACTTCGAGGCAGAATTACCAAATGTTTGATATCCAATAGCCGATGATTATTTAATCAATGTGCTCTTGTGGTGTCATTATACAAACACAAACTTTAAACTTTTAAATTCCTTTGCCGAGATCAGTGCCCCATCCCTTTCAAAGAAATGATGGTGTTTTTTTCCGTCATGTTTGTATAATAAAATTTCATTGTTTTTATATTTGTGTAAGTAACAATTTCAATTTTGTTTGGTTATGTTTTGAGCAGCAAGCATTTGTAATGGATTTTTATATGCACACCTTTGATGGGTCGTATTATGGTATGGCTTTGTCCGTCATCTGTCTGTTAACTTTTCTTGTCCACGCCGTATCTTCCTTATTAATTGATGTTGCATTATCAGACCTTGCATGCAATTACATCTTGGGATGGCGGTGTATTTCGTATTATAACTAGCAACCTACTTTTCATGGATTACTGCACATCAGTAGTTGGTCCAAAGGAAACTGTTAATCCAACTCATTGCACATTAATGTGTGTGTGCTTCTCTATCAGACTCCTGACAAACATATCATGAATGTCATGCTTTTACTTAATAACATGTATAAAGAAAAACTTGCATAATAGACTTATTTTACATCTATGCAGAAGTGAGAAGACAAAAAAATTTAACACCCTCTCCCCTAAACCCCCCCCCCCCCCCCCCCAAAAAAAAAAAAAAACCTCCACAAAAAGCCCCAAACATTCATATAGCTTTGGGTGTAGTATTGGTCAATGCATGGTCTGCTTTCTCACTATTAACATCAGTGAAGCCAAAACATTGTTGAAATATAACCCCATTGGGCATGGGTGGTGATGGGAGGTTGGGGTGGAGAACAGAAACATCATCTGTTTTTGTTTTTGTGTTGTCTTCAATATACTTTTGTTGTCCTCCCTTAAGGGATCATTATGCAGTAATGTGATATTTTACTTCACTGACGTCACACTGAATAAGACAGGTGTAATCCCTTGAGTGAGTTGATATATTACTTATGGACATTATCTCAAGAAACTCAACTACAGTTGTGTATTTGTATGTTGCTGTCAAATGTAGTCATTGATTTTGCAAGAGACGTCATCCAATCTAGACAAATTACTGGGTGGTGGTGCCATACTCTTAAATTGAACCAATCAATACCAGTCTTATGAGTAAACTGATCACAGAACTCTCGTTAATCACAGCCAGGTATTACGACGGCACAATTATGTTAATTTACTATGTCAGACTGATTAATTTGCAAACAATTGTCAAAAATGTAAAAATAGCCACATCAGTCGGTGTCAAATTCAATTAATAATTTTTGAGAAATAATATTTTTGTTACATGTATTGTCGTTTTTTTTAAATGTTAAGACCAAAACCAAAGCTGCAGTTTACCATGAATGTCATGTAAAAAAAAATTTAATTGGGGTGGGGGTATGGTGTTTTTTATTATAGATGACACAGAGACAGTCGAATTTTTACAACTATGCTTTCTGATAAAATAAAGTACATGAAGCAATGAAATGCCAAACTTAAGAAAACATAGAATAATATGACAGCTTTGTCTAGTGTTACTCGGCTAAAGAAATGACAAATAATTGCTGTTTGGCTGTTTCCAATTACAATGCTTTCTATATGACATTTGAGTGCCAAAAAAAAACCGGAAAGAAAAAAAGGAAAAGAAAATTAATTAAAAATTTAAAAAAGGTTACTGTTATATTAGACGGTCATGTTTGCTTACATATTCCTCATTTTTGATGTTATAAGGTTACAGTGATTATCATCTTTGTTATATAATGCAATATTAATTAAAATAAGTTTTGTTTATTTTCTTGCATGATTATCGCTACTTTAATGTGGGGGAGGAAAAAGAAAAAAAGAAAACTGTATTTCATACATACATATTTTATTAATACCAATTATTATTTAACTGTTTTGAGTGATAAAAGTTTTGGTGCATGAGAATAAAATTACTTTACAAATCTGATGTATATGGTATGGTGTGGTGTGGTGTGGTGTGGTGTGTGTGTGTATATGTGTGGTGTGGTGTGATGTGTGTGTCTGTATGTGTGGTGTGTTTTATAACAATCAATTGGACATATTAATTTCAGTAGTATGATGATCCCATTGTTTTACCATTTAAATTGCAAATTTTAAAATATGTATCACCTTGTAGTAAACAAATGTAGTCCGAGAAAACAACATTTAACAGTTTTCAAAATACGAAAATGTTTTATTTTAACTATTTGTTTCAGGTATGCAATGAAATGCCTGGATAAGAAGAGGATAAAGATGAAAGGCGGCGAAACCCTAGCCCTCAACGAGAGAATAATGCTCTCTCTAGTCAGCACAGGGGTGAGTGAATGTGTATTTCCATCGTTGTTTTATTCAGGTTTCCGTTTACAGGAATATTCTCCATATATTTCTCTGATGTTACTATTATGTAAAAAAAAACCCCTCAGTTTACATTATCTGACTGCTTTTCATTTGCTGTTCAGTATACATAGGTTATTATCCACATGGTTCAACATCACCGAGTTAATAATTATAATCATACGAAGCACACGTGTAATTACGTAATTTTGGGAAGTGACGTCATAACATAATTTTTTTGTGTCCCGCACTTGACAATTTTTTTTATCCTCTATATAAATAAAAATTAAAATACGGCTTGTACCCCTCCACTAGAGACTGCCCCCCACTTGAGGTTGTTCCGTTCCCACATTCCACCCTAGATTCCGTGAACTTAAGAGACTACGGGCCTGAAATATGTAGAACTCTGAAGTGAGAAACATAATTTGTCAATTGAAAATTGGCAGCAGACTTGAATTAATAAGAGAGTTGTTATCTGCTGGCTGGTTAACTAATAAAAGTCTTTTTGAAGAAAACATTAATAATCCCCATGCATCTCTGAGTTTACGTCTATCATGTCAGGTTAGTGTTGCGGACCTGGAGGATCATAAATTATAATGTCTGACAAGGAAGTGTAGCACACATTATGCTGCATCATAGCTGTTTCTTCCTCTGCAGCCTGCATGACATGCAAACAGTGAATTAAGCACACAGTTCCTATTAATTAATCATGTTTTGTGGGGCCAAATTGAAATGTACTCACAGTTGAAGTGAAAAGAAATTAATGTGTAAAGACAGGATTGTCAGTGTGATATATTTTGGCAGGATGTTTTGGCTGTACAGATCTTGTATATATTAAGTGCTTCAGTGATTAGGCAATGTTACAACAGTTTGTGATTTTCTGTAGAGAAGAATGTGTATGAGGAAGTGCAAAACAATTTACAAATCCCATGCAAAATAATTCACAAGTCACATCCAAAATAATTTGCAAATCCCATGCAAAATCTTTTGCAAATCTCATGCAAAATCTTTTGCAAATCCTATGCAAAATACTAGGTGGTTATGGGTTTGAAATCTTTTGGAAATGCACTTTGACAAATTTTAAACAGCAGTTCTCTTACTGTCAATGTCTAAAAATTAAAAATCCTTGAATTACCAAGATGTTTGGATATGTAATTTTACTCTCCAGAAACCCTGATAAAATATATTGCTATCACTAGTTTAAAGTTTATGAGGCTTAAATTAAACATTCATTTAATGATGAAAATGCGTGGCCTCATTGACTATGGTACTACATGTACATCTGTTTATGACAAATGAGTTCAGTTGTTTGTGGGTGTGAATCTCCAACTAAAATAGAACCATTTCATATTACATGTACATTCAGATTACATTGATTGCAAGTGTGAACTGTGTAGTCACAGCTGTAGATTTTAAAACTAATTCACAGTGGACACAATGGCAGGACTTTGCAGGAATGGATTGATATTTCATATTTCTTTGGTAAAGTCCCTGATTTTATTTGAGTATACTGAATTGATTTTTTTTTTAATGGATGTGTGCATATTCTAAAGATGGTGGGAGTTAGATAAATAGGTGGGTTTTTTAGGCTTCAAACCAATATTATCATTTCTGCATACAGTCTTTTTATTTAGTCAAAAATTCATGATGATCATATGGGTTAGGGTTAAGAAAATCATAAAGTAATGATAAGAGTAATTAATTTTGTCAAAAGGTCAACTTAAAAAACAAAAATCTGCAAAAAAATTGGGAAGGGTGCCATCCCATTTTACCCTCTGGCAAAAAGCCTAATATCAGTGACAGCAATAACCAAGGGCTTGCAGTACTTTATCAGTTCAGTAATTTTCAAGTTTTATCTGATTACATCATATAATATTCACAAAAGAAACTGATTTGATCTGAATTAAACGATTGAAAATGACGCTCAATTCTGATGTAAATTTTTTAGCTTTTATTTTTCCATGGTTATCATGTCTTTGTTATATATACACTGATATGTATTAAATAAATCTGGGTTGACATTGCCATTAATATTGTGATCTGTAAAATTAAAAGCACTTTGTTTGATCTCATATTGACACAATAAAGTTGGCAAACAGACTGTGCAATGCAAACTCTTATTCAGACCATTTCCTGGCTGTTTTCTTAAGTAAATTGCTGGCATTGAATTGTCAGATTGCTATGAAGAGGAAATACCAATCTGATTGGATTTGTCCAGCGGACAGTGGGTTTTCCTTAAATACGTGTATGATGGGGATTAATTTCCTGCACAGATAACCCAGTGTTATCAGTTGGCGTTGAAGTTAACTGTTATTGTGTTGCACTTGTACTGGAAGCGTCCAAAATCTGTTGATCTGGCCGAAAGCTGTTGACCAAATAAATACAATAGAGATGAAATGGTGTACGGCTGCAATCTTGATGGTATTTTTATTATTTAATCAACCAGAATAAAGCATCACATCAATTTTTCCTTCTGTCACATGCTGTTCTTTGTTATCCTTTGCCTGTAGTCACTATTAAATCTTCATCACAGTCCATACTGGAAGTAGCGCAAGTGTTTGGTTGCAGCCAACAGACATATGTCTAGCAAACGGGGTTAACATCAGACGTCCCACGATTAAGAATTAAGAGCATTGCAAATGATGTCTCGTTTGGAAGATTGACAAATAATGTTATGTCAGTTGTGCAGTTCCTTTGTCACGTAGATGCTCTGCTTCGAATCCTTTTTGTTGGCAAATCATTGTCAGTGGAATAATATTGTGCTCCATGATAAGTAACAGGGTTCTAATTTTAACACGGCAGTGAAAGCAAGTGCTGTGTGAGAAATAGTAAAAATATCATTGGTAATATGATAAAAAGCATCCTTATCAAACAAATTGCATAGCCACCGGAGTGAAAACATATTTGTCTGCAAAAACGTGACAGAAAGTAAGTAGCCTCTCTTTTGAAAGAAACTTTGCATTGATGCCCCTCCAACTTAAATTGGTTCTCTAATTTTTGTTATTAAACCGAAGGCAACACTTGTTTTGCCCCACAAAAATTAAAATTTGATCCCTGAATTTTAAGTAACATTTTTTTACTGAGGTTTGCTGATATGAGGATACAAACAGGCATCAACAAAACCCACTATGCTGAGTGTTGTGTACAAGAGATGGATAGATGCTTACACAGCAAAAGAATACTTTTAACAAAACTGTTGTTTGTTAACTTCTTAATTTACTGCTGCGTCAAATTTGTCCAACTCCAGTTTTTTGTTTGTTTCTGTATATATACAAATTCCATTATTTCTAAGACTCGTAAGCACTCGGTATTGGAGAGTTATTCAGATTTAATTAAGGAAGATGTCACAGGTGTAAAAGTGATGGTCAATTAATTGTCCACGTAGTGTTATAGGTTAACCTTTGCTTATGTTAAATATGTCCTTGTCCTTTCAGCTTGTAATTACATAATTTGTTTATTTACGTTTATTAACCATGTGGCATGCTACCTGTAGTTAACAGTGAAATTGGTTTTGAAGACTTAATGAATGAATGGACGAAGGAACGAAGGAACGAATAAACAAACAAATGAATGTTTAACAACAGTCCAGCACAAAAAATACATCAGCTATTGGGTGTAGAAGACTACATCTTTGCAGGCAGCAAATGTAACATGATTCTGTGCTTCTGCTAATCTTAAATTTTGGGTCAAAGCATAAGCTTATAAGATGGAATCCCAAAATATCTATATTAAATAAAATAAATACCCAAATTCAATGCCTGATATTTATCTTAATTATTTCTGCTATATAAATGCAATATTGATGTAGCATTGTTAGGTTGTGTATCTGTTTATCTGTATATTAATTTGGCTATCTTTCTATCTGTTCAGTATATTGTATATATGGTTAATAGTCTTACGTTTGTATTAAATACCTTCAAACCTGTGTTGTAGTAGCTAGTAGCTGGCACTCTGTTCTGTAAGGGGCAGGATTTAGCTCAGGGGTTAAGTGCTAGCTGGAGGTGCTTGCATCACAGTATTGAACCACTGCGGTGGATCCATTCAACTAATTGAGTTTTTTTCTCATTTGACCATAATGGCCATGGTATGTGCTTTCCTGTCTGGGGGAAAGTGCATATAAAAGATCCCTTGCTGCTGATGAAAAAATGTAGCAGGTATCCTCTGATGAATTACCAAATGTTTGACATCCAGTAGCCGATGATTAATTACTCAATGTGCTCCAGTGGTGTCATTAAACAAAACAAACTTCTTTTTCTTCTGTGCTGTATGGCAGTTATCAGTATTTAAAAGGTATTGAAGAATGGTAAGAAATTTCTGCTTCATAGATTTTATTCAACATGATGTTACACTTGGGCATCTATAGTCTAAAATATGCTACAGCTCAAACAAATATTGATAATAATTCGATAGAAGCTCGAATTCCCTTGGTTAGCATATATTTAGCGTAACAATTACTTTTAATAATTTAACACAGTATATGTCTTTGTGAAAGAAAAGTTAACATGGTTACATACTTGGCATTTCGAGTTATGCATTTTTTGGTGTTATTAACAATATTGGGTTACTGTGTTCATTCCCAGGAGAATGAAGCAATCTGATCATTGGAATTCTTAGTCATCACTTTGATAGCTTGGTGGATCACTTGCTTTGAATGCAGCTACATGTTCTAACAGGATTACCACGTGGTCACACAATTCTTCTGGTCTTCTTAGTCATCACTTTGATAGCTTGGTGGATGACTTACTTTGAATGCAGCTACATGTTCTAACAGGATTACCACGTGGTCACACAATTCTTCTGGTCTTCTTAGTCATCACTTTGATAGCTTGGTGGATCACTTGCTTTGACTGCAGCTACATGTTCTAACAGGATTACCACGTGGTCACACAATTCTTCTGGTCTTCTTAGTCATCACTTTGATAGCTTGGTGGATCACTTACTTTGACTGCAGCTACATGTTCTAACAGGATTACCACGTGGTCACACAATTCTTCTGGTCTTCTTAGTCATCACTTTGATAGCTTGGTGGATCACTTGCTTTGAATGCAGCTACATGTTCTAACAGGATTACCACGTGGTCACACAATTCTTCTGGTCTTCTTAGTCATCACTTTGATAGCTTGGTGGATCACTTACTTTGACTGCAGCTACATGTTCTAACAGGATTACCACGTGGTCACACAATTCTTCTGGTCTTTTTAGTCATCACTTTGATAGCTTGGTGGATCACTTGCTTTGAATGCAGCTACATGTTCTAACAGGATTACCACGTGGTCACACAATTCTTCTGGTCTTCTTAGTCATCACTTTGATAGCTTGGTGGATCACTTGCTTTGACTTCAGCTACATGTTCTAACAGGATTACCACGTGGTCACACAATTCTTCTGGTCTTCTTAGTCATCACTTTGATAGCTTGGTGGATCACTTGCTTTGACTGCAGCTACATGTTCTAACAGGATTACCACGTGGTCACACAATTCTTCTGGTCTTCTTAGTCATCACTTTGATAGCTTGGTGGATCACTTACTTTGACTGCAGCTACATGTTCTAACAGGATTACCACGTGGTCACACAATTCTTCTGGTCTTCTTAGTCATCACTTTGATAGCTTGGTGGATCACTTGCTTTGAATGCAGCTACATGTTCTAACAGGATTACCACGTGGTCACACAATTCTTCTGGTTTTCTTAGTCATCACTTTGATAGCTTGGTGGATCACTTGCTTTGACTTCAGCTACATGTTCTAACAGGATTACCACGTGGTCACACAATTCTTCTGGTCTTCTTAGTCATCACTTTGATAGCTTGGTGGATCACTTGCTTTGACTTCAGCTACATGTTCTAACAGGATTACCACGTGGTCACACAATTCTTCTGGTCTTCTTAGTCATCACTTTGATAGCTTGGTGGATCACTTACTTGGAATGCAGCTACATGTTCTAACAGGATTACCACGTGGTCACACAATTCTTCTGGTCTTCTTAGTCATCACTTTGATAGCTTGGTGGATCACTTGCTTTGACTGCAGCTACATGTTCTAACAGGATTACCACGTGGTCACACAATTCTTCTGGTCTTCTTAGTCATCACTTTGATAGCTTGGTGGATGACTTACTTTGAATGCAGCTACATGTTCTAACAGGATTACCACATGGTCACACAATTCTTCTGGTCTTCTTAGTCATCACTTTGATAGCTTGGTGGATCACTTACTTTGACTGCAGCTACATGTTCTAACAGGATTACCACGTGGTCACACAATTCTTCTGGTCTCTGTCACCAATGGCAGGACATAGCCCAGTGGGAAAGCACTTGCTTAATGCATGATCGATCTAGGCATTATTTGCTCTAGGATTGATCCCCTTTGGTGGGCCATATTGGGCTATTTCTTATTCCAGCCAGTTTTTAGGACCAGTACTATCCTGTCTGTGCGATGGTATATATAAAAGGTCTATATAAAAGGTCGTGTCCTGCTAATTGAAAAGAGTAGCCCATGGATTAGTGGCTCTCTCATTATTGTTATGACTGTAACCATAATAATATGTCTGATGCCATATAGCAGTAAATAAAAAGGTATTGTTATAAATTTGTACAATTTTTTAAGTGTAGCAAAAAGGGGTGGAAAAATCCTCAAGAGTCCTTCAAAAACGATCAACCCTGTGACCCTTTGCATATCTGGCAAGCACATCCCTCCAGAAAAAATAACACAAATACTGAAACATTGTCTTAGACCATATACTGAATGTCCACACTTTTGAGTTCACTGGATTACTGAAACTCATCTCAGCATTTAAAGAAAGCATCATCACCAACAAGCGCCACCCATTACACACAAATTAATTTACACTCTGTCTGTATCCTGGGAAATGTGTTTGTCTATCTACTAGGACTAATGAAAATTACAAAATGAACTTCCTAAGGGCCCACACCTATTGGTCCAGAGTGCACATGCTGCCATGGGCTATTGGTCCAGAGTCTGCATGCTGCCATGGGCTATCATTCCGCTATAATACAGATAGACTTGTGCATCATGGAGGAGCTAACCTGCTACGTGTGATCAATAACTAGTGGCTACTAAACATGGGCCGATATCCCGATACCGAGGCACCGAGGCGCTGTGCACAGCTTGTGTTGTTGGATCTGTAATCAGAATCGGATGACCTTTGTCTCACAATTCATTTATAACTGTTGCCCTTCCACTGTGTTTGAGTCATTAGTTTAATTCTTATATGTGTGTATCAATCAATGCTGCACCAGTAATGTTTCACAGGTCTGGATCGACTCAAGTGCTGGACAAATTACTGATGCCCTTCCATTGATAAGGGCTGTTCCAAAATTGATACAAAATTGGGAGGAGGTGTGTGTGTATGGGGGTGCTTGGAGTGCAGGGTTTCTGCCAGAGGGTATGAACGGTAAAATTAATTACACCCCAACCTTGACATAGCCAGTGATATGGGATAATGCAGATTTAAAAAAAAAAAAAAGAAAAAAAAAAGTGCCTTAAGATCTTAAAATTAATGGATATATTTATATATATTTTTAGATAAATTCAGAATATTTCAAACCCTGGCAGAAAGCCTGAAGTGGGAGGAAGTTTGTTTTTTATGCCCACTACCCACAAAGTATTTAGGGACATTATAAATTAGATAGACCAGGTCAAATGAATTTTTTTTTATTTAGATTTTCAGAATATTGGAAAATGTTGCATATTGAGCAAATAAATAAAACGGTTTGAGCTTTTATCCTCAGGGTGGGTAAGGATGAAAATGTATAGTTTATTTTATAATTAAAATTAAATTCCATTCCTTTCACTTGCACATTAATGTATTGATTTTAGTTTCAGCTGCTTATTCAACAAAAACTCTATAGAATGAAAAGAAAAAAAGACATGTTTTATTTAACGACGCACTCAACACATTTTATTTATGGTTATATAGCGTCAGACATATGGTTATGGACCACACAGATTTTGAGAGGAAACCCGCTGTCGCCACTACATGGGCTACTCTTCCGATTAGCAGCAAGGGATCTTTTATTTGCGCTTCCCACAGGCAGGATAGCACAAACCATAGCCTTTGTTGAACCAGTTATGGATCACTGGTCAGTGCAAGTGGTTTACACCTACCCATTGAGCCTTGCGGAGCACTCACTCAGGGTTTGGAGTCGGTATCTGGATTAAAAATCCCATGCCTCGACTGGGATCTGAACCCAGTACCTACCAGCCTGTAGACCGATGGCCTGCCACGACGCCACCGAGGCCGGTAAATTCTATAGAAGTGGCTGAAGGATATAATTTATGAAATTTGTAAAAAAAACAAAAAAAACAAAAACAACCCAAAACCCCAACATTTAATATTCAGTAATGAATATTTTAAATAGGCAAAAAATATGTACTATTTGTTTTTCCCTTTTTTTGGTGCTTTTCATTTGCCATTTTTATCTCACCTTACTCTGACAAAACCAAAGTGTTTCTTGATGTTGCATATGATCGACAGCTGACATTTTCTGGTGTTCAAAACATTATTAATTTGCTAATTTTCTGGGTTATTAAGTGATATGTGATACTCTGTACAAGTGTGCTGTAAAGTGGGAGACATTTCAGTGGGCTGAGATTATCTGTGGTGATGATGACCAATTGTACCACACAAACAATGAGGGTCGTGACCTTCGGCACAAACAACCTGGTTGTGAGGCTGCAGTAATTGCCAGTGGGGGTGGGGCTAATCAGGGATGCTGTTCAGTGAAATAAACTATGTACAAAGTGAGTTCAGTTCTATTACTAGTACATGTCTTGCCAAACTATCTTGAACAGTTGTTACAATTGGTTTTATTATTTGTCAGATAACAAGAGTAGCATAAGTGTTAGAAGCAAGGAGATGGGTGGGGTGAGCGTAATGCGCCCCCCCCCCCCCCTTCTCACCAATGTAACTAAAGTAAACAGAATAGCATCCCCTTCCAGTTGAAAGGTCAAATTAAAAATTACCCAGTTACTAGTATCTTCTGCTGCTTATGAGACCATGTAGTAGAGTATAGTAATAATATTCCATGTTAAATGCTAATTTTCATATTCTGCATATCAGCCCTGATGCACCGTATACATTTTATATTTCAGAATTTTTGTTTTGCTGGGGCAGGAGGTAGCTCAGTGGTACAATGCTTGCCTGATGCGTGATCGATCTAGGATCGATTCCTGTCAGTGGGCCCATGAGCTATTTCTCATTCCAGCTATTGCTCCACAACTGGTATTTCAAAGGCTGTGATATGCACTATCCTGTCTATGGGATGGTCATATAAAAGATCCCTTGCTGCTAATTGAAAAGAGTAGCCCATGAAGTGGCAACAGCGGGTTTCCTCGCTCAATATCTGTGTGGTCCTTAACCATATGTCAGACTCCATATAACCGTAAATAAAATGTATTGAGTGCGTTGTTAAATAAAACATGTCCTTCCTTCCTTTTGTTTCGCTAGTTTAACTTCACCACTGGTTTATATAAAAATATTTCAAATATATATGGGAATTTAATCCATTTTATGTTTGCCGATCCCTAGATTTTATTTAAACAATTGTATCCAGTAGCTTGTCAGTAGCCATGTTTGAAAAGTCATGGAACTGAAAATCTGTTACCCATTATCATGCATTATTATTTCAAATTATTTTCGTTCTTATATCCAATTAAGGTCCAAGCATGCTGTCATGGGCATACACCTCAGCTATTTGGTCTGTCTATCCAGGACAGTGGGTTAGTGGTTTGTGGTGGGAGGAGCCGGTACTAGGCTGCGAACCCTGTACCTACCAGCCTTATTTCTGATGGTTGGTTCTGGAGATCGCAGGGCATGGACCTGAAAATGTGTTAACTATAAAAGTTAAAAATCTGGGGCCTGCCATGCAAATTTGCACATTGTATGTCAAACAAATAATTTGTGTTTTTTTCTATTTCTTTTCCAATTTTGAACCTGTTGGGCTGTGTAAATACTCTTCAGCTCAAAGTGAAATAAGGAATTTAAATATTTATGATTAACTCGCGATTAGTAACCTTGACAAATGGTGTCGAATGCACTACATCCATTAGCGTCAGAGGATGGGATTTATAAAGAACGTAATTTGTATACTACCTGCTGGATCCATTAGGTCTACATTATATCAAGTATGTGCTATTTTTGTAGAACTGTTTTTGTTATGTTTTAATGGAACACAATTACACTGCACCTAGTTCCTCGTGTAAGGAGATGTAATTCTTTGTCATCAACGATTTGCTGTGAGCATACAATGATAGAGAACAAAACATGCACTTTCAGAGCTTTAGCTAGACTGGGTTATATATTTGCTGAACTACGGTAAATATTTAATATAACTGTGTGATAATGACAATAAATACAGTGTTATGAGTTTCTTATTTGAAATGAACTATGTTGTAGAAACGATCCCCCCTTCCCCCACATGTAGCTAATTGAGTCTATCACTTGTCTGAAATGTGGGTTGTAGAATTGATCCCCTCCCACCCTGGTGGACTCAAATAGCTCATTTGTCTGAAATGTGTTTTGTAGGATTGATGCCACACCCCACTCCACAACCCACCCACCCCCATCCTGGTGGACTAATAGCTCATTGATTTGATCACTTAACTAAAATGTATATTATAGGATAGACCCCAACCCTCCTCTCTCTCCCCCCCCCCCCCCCCCACACTGATGGACTGACACACATGTAGCTCATTGATTTCATCACTTATCTGAAATGTATATTGTAGGATTGACATATTAACCCCACCCCCACCCCCCACCCCCCACTGGTGGACTGACGCACATGTAGCTCATTGATTGTATCACTTATCTGAAATGTAGTGGGTTGTAGGAACTACCCTCTTGGTGGACTTGCAGCTCATTGATTTAATAGTTTTTCTAAAATATTGTGCATCGTCTGGCTTGGCTGATTCAATGGAGTATTTCTTGTCATATTTGTTCGGTCCATGGAAAAATAACATTAAAAGATACTTTCTGCTAATTTGGAAGAAAAGCCCCTATGTGGTGGCAGTAGGTTTCCCACCTAACCTAAACCAACACCCGATATCTACTGATTAAACCTTGTGCTGATGTATCATTAAACAAACAGTATGTTCCAATCACAAAATGGCATCATAAAAACACCATAGGATATCCATTTATTAGGCTTGTAAGCTTTTATATGGTGTACTAGCTGTTTCCCATTTCACTTTAAATGGAATAGAAAATGTGTCCGTCTTTATTGGCAATTGAGGTCGAGAGACGAGGAACATAACAATAACCTGACGGAGAAACCAGCTCACTTGGTAGTCTCCGCTTGCAGTCTAGACTCACTTAATCAATGCCACTATTATCAGTATCACTGATACCTTCATTTAATTAGATTGGCCTCAGGAAATGGCCTATGAGGTCTAAATATTGGATACCAGTATTCAGAGATGATTAAAAAAGCATGCATACATAGACACACACATGCACACACACCTGCACAAACACACACAGGCATCATTTTATTTCATTTCATTTCAACTTATTTTCGTGCTTATATCCAATTAAGGTTCAAGCATGCTGTCCTGGGCACATCTCAACTATCTGGGCTGTCTGTCCAGGACAGTGGGTTAGTTGTTAGTTGGTTAGTGGTTAATGAGAGAGAAGAGGGTGTAGTGGCCTTACACCTACCCACTGAGCCCTTAAGAACTCGCTCTGGGTTGGAGCCGGTACCGGGCTGCGAACCCTGTACCTACCAGCCTGTAGTCCGATGGCTTAACCACTATGCTACTGAGGCCGGTCACACAGGCATCCATGCAAGCATGATCTAATCATTTATTTGTACTGTTTGGTAATAGTATCAAATATAAATAGCAACAAAACGGTTGAATAATTGAATTTTTTATCTCTGCTGTAGGTCATAACTGTTACCATAAATCAGTGTCTTGTGTTTTGTCTCGGTCTTTCATTTACTTAGCTAAGTTGAATCTTGTGTTTAGAGGATATTCTGAAGGTAAACAACAGCAGTGGGTAACCCACATCAAACTTTCATTTATTTATTATAATAGTTTGCTAAAATTAAATCTTGAAGGTAAACATTAATTCAAGTCAAACATGGGTTTAAAAATTTGACATGTCCCAATGTGTACATTATTGTGTGGTAACCTGTAAAGGAAGATATTGTAATTATAAAAAGGGAGGGTGACGCAAAGTTAGCACCTAGTATGGTCACTTACACCAGTATTCATGGAAGTAGACAGTCATGGCCTCGTCAAAACATCTCTCTGACTTTGCCTTCTACAGAGATACAATTTTGAAACCAGTTACTAACTTGTCATTCAGAACTATGTGATAACATGATATGTCAGATCAGATTGTTAGTTCCTTGACAGACTAAGGAGACCAAGGAATCATGTTAAAATCATGTGTCATCAATCAGCAGAATTTTTTATTTATTTGACTGGATCATATGTATGTGCCAAAGCAAGTAAGATAAAATGGAAGCACCAAGGATTCACATCTCCACATGTTCAAATGAAATTCCATAATGCTGATCTTCGATATCTTGCATCAGAGTCAGTGGTGATTGCTGAAGGGTCAATAAGTGCTTTGGATGGCTGCCAGTAACTTCATGGTGTATCTCTTCGTAAGATTGTCACATAGGAATCTCTCTTGAGGCTTACTTGAAAAAGCATCAGCACATCGTTGGAACAAAACCAAGTTTGTAAAATGTAACATGCATAACAAGAAACCTTTTAAGTATGTACGTAGCATATGCTGGGACAGTTCAGTATCTTGATCTCCTTATGTAGGAGTGGTGCATTTGTTGTCCTTCCTATGTTCTACGTGTGTATGTAGATTTTGGTAGACTATCATTTGAATACTGGTACAAAGTTACTTCATGGTTAAAAGTGTTATAAAAATTCTCTGTTCAATTTTTGAAGAATAAATTATTAAATACAAGTTAAAAATGTCAATGAATTTTAATCTAAATTGTCCTTCCCAGCTCTGTAAACATTGTAAATTTGTAAATAATTTCAGCTTGATTTGTTAGATGACCCCCCCTCCCAACCCCCCCCCCCCAAAACCCCCCTCCCATGTGTAGCTAACTAAAAAAAAAGAAATGCTGTTAAATTTTGGTATCCTGATAGTATGAATTCAACGGCAAATGACCATATTTTCAATTCTAACCCACATATCCGTATTATTTGATTCCATTTAAGATGTTACCATATTGAGCATTAGTATTTAGTTTTATAGCACTACTTTAAAAAGTAATTTACATGTAAGGGGAGGTAAATAACACTCCTTAAACTAGTTTCAGGGGAGTGACGGGGAGCTAGCTCCCTTTAAATGTCAAGTTCTGAGTTGACCCAGTTTGATTAACATACATGTAGGTTGTTTGTGTATGTGTGTCTTTGCCATTTCTCACACCCAATATCCGAAGTGTATTTTTGTGCTGGGGTGTCGTTAAACATTCATGCAATCATTGTGTATGTGTGTTGTTCCACATTTATTCATTTATTGTTCTTGAACATTTAAAACACTGATCGACTATAAAACAAGGAACATAAATTAAAGACCCAATTTACTAAGGACCTAATTTAAAGGGAGGAAACATCTACATGTAAATATGTATAAAAAAAATTGTCAGTCAGTTTGGAAGGAAGGAAATGTTTTATTTAACGGCATATGTAACACATTTTATTTACGGTTATATGGCTTAGGACATATTATTAAAGACCACACAAATATTGAAAGAGGAAACCTGCTGTCGCCACTTCATAGGCTATTCTTTTTGATTAGCAGCAAGGGATCTTTTATATGCACCATCCCATAGACAAGACAGCACATACCATGGCCTTTGATGTACCAGTCGTGGTGCACTGGCTGAAGTGAGAAATAGCCCAATGGGGTCAGTTTGGAGTGTGTATTGGAACCCAGTTGCTGAATAATTTTGTATTACTGTGTTGTCAGTTTGGATTGTCGGGGACTGCTTATCGTGGTGTCACTTTGTATTTCTTTGATCAGAATGGGATCCATGATGATGACCAGTGGAGCGTGTAGTGATGAATTTCATCACCTCCCGAGGGATGGCTTTTATTAAGATTAGGCATTAGACATTTGTGAAAGACATTTCAGAAATTGGAAACTGTCTTTACATGTTATTGATGTGACAGTTTGGCGATTACAATTACATGTGTCCTGTGAAGAGTGATCAGTACTGCGGATAACTTAACCTAATTTAGCAACTTCGTGTACTGTACGAGGAATATTTGTCACTTGTAAGAGATTTTCATATTTTCACACTTTTTATTAAATTAACTACATAAAATGACATGGTGTAAATAGTTTCTAAATTTCGTATGATGGGGTGTGTGTGTGCGTGTTAAGACTACCATACTGGCATCGTGATTAGGGTAAAAGTTGTTGTATCAAATCTGATTTAAAACATGCCAATTGGCAACTAGAGAATGCATGTATTGGCCGATCAAAATTAGTTGCACAAACTACCTGATCCAATTTCAAAAACACAATTACCTGATAAACATCCGGACACCAACTTGTGTCTATACAGGGTTCGAATTTTACCATGGCACCGACAGCAAGTGCCGTGGTTGCCCTCTTTACTTGTTGTTTTTTCCAAAACATTACCAGCTGTCGACTGCAGGTAAAATGCTGTAGTACCCACCATGCCCTTCCCATAGGGTGAATTAATTTTTGTCTAAGAATATAATTTGCCTTCATATGCCCCTCTTTTAAAAATAAAATTCAATTCTTTTATGGCTTTCAGCTACAAGCTTATCACCACATGAGCACAAATTCAATACATGTAGCATCATAGCTTAATTATCAGTTACTTAATACTGTAGTATTTTTAATGGAAATATTGTTTTGCTTAAATGTTACTATTTAAAGTACACATAGTAATATTTGATAACAAAATAATATGATTTCGACCGAGTGTATTCAGAACTTTTCCCAATAAACATGGAACATGAAGAAATGTACCAACAAATGTTCACTTAACCCTTTTTTTAATTTTCTTTTGGAAAAAAGGGAGAAGTCACTTTTACTTTTTCGATCCTAGATTAGTGTCTTTTAATAGTTCCTTAGGTTCTTCTTGAAGTCTCCACTTAAGATGTTATCGATGCACATGAAAGTTACATAAAAGTCTTTGCCCTGAGTTTGTCATGCTGGCAACTGGTTAGATGTTCATATTTGAGAACTAGCTGGGTCAGACTGACCCGTGAATTCTACTCGCTGCTCGGAACCATATTATTCAATGAGAAAATAATTATTTCCTTGATTGGCAAAAAATGACACTGGTTATTAAGCTGGCTGTGGAAATACGTCTAGGGTAAAATCTTAGGACAGCATATTTTATTGCATTACGAATGTACTTTGGTATTTAGTTTGTCAAATTGACATCAAATGTCAAAGATATTTTTGAGCCACACTTCCTGCAGTTTTATCCTGTAGGCTTGATTTTCATTTACGGCAGTCGCTTTGTGATGGCATCTACATGTAGTACTCCTTGAACTAATGTCACAGTTTTAGTTAAATAGATTTTTTGATGATTGTGGTTTATTTCCATATTTTGACAATTATATCACATGTTTGTCTACAGTGAACCAGCTTTTCTTTAAATGTTAAAAAATAATTACGTATAACTGAAATTTGTAAAAACTTGTTCTATAGAGCTCTTTCAGAGTTGATCACATTGAGGGGTGGTGGAGCATGAGGCTGTTTTTTAAATTACCCACCATCCTCCAAGTAAAATATTTAAACTGTGTATTCATAGGTAAAAAGATTTCGCAGACACACCCTTAACAAATTTGATATATTTGTTTGCTTGTATGCTTGTAATAAACCGTTCCCCAAAACCCCCCAAAAACCCAGGTTTAGAGGTTGAGATTTATATAAAAAGAGGCATATCAGTAGATGGTTTTGTGTTAAATTATTCGCTCGACTTTCAGGGCTCGTACTTATAAATTTGTGACTTATGGCAAGTTTTAAAGGTTTTTGCTGTAAGCAAAATGTTCACATGTGGCAATTTTGAACCTGTGTACAGCAAATTTTAAGCAATAGCTTTGGCAACATGTGACATCAGTCATTTTTATCCAGTCATGAGTGGCAAAAAACTTCTATCGGTAAAGCCCACAGCAGTTCATATTGCAGCTACGGCAATAGCCACTGTAAGGGCTCGAAACGACCTGTGACCAGGTTGCCAAATGCGACCAATATCCTGTTTGGGCGACTTAAATATTAAATCAATAATGGCATTAGTCGCTCAAATACTGTTATCTTCTTTAGAGTTGTAATATATGAGCCACTATTAATATTTGTATTTCACATTAAAATCTTGCTCGTGGTTTGCTTACCATAATGTGCCAATATGCATTATTATTTTTTGGGTCACCATATTTTTTGGCGAGTTTCGAATCCTGCTTTGTGCCGCCGTTAGATTCGAGCTCTGAGTTTGTTAGTATACTTGATTTTAATATACTGTAAATCATGAAATTAATGCGTCATGATATTATTGCGTCCGTACATGAGTGAACAAAAATGCATATTTTTATTAATGCGTCGGGCAAAAAGTCCACATCGCATAAAAACCACAGTTGTGTTCTTATTATATTGTTTGGGCTTCATCTTTCATGTTAAAAGAAGTCAGTAGTTGTTTTGACAGCTACTACATAATCTGAAGCTAATCGCATGGTGGGTTGACCAGGAAGCCCTAATTACTTAAAGTAGTGTAATTAGTATAACTACACCTTATTGTTAAGGATATGCCTCGCACTTTTGTGTGGTGATTGCTTATAATTAATCCACCAGTAGGAATAAAAGGTAAACGGGTCGCTATTGCAGGGCACAATATTTCACTCGAACGCAGACGTATTATTCTAACAAATGTTTTAGACTGATTTTATACACTTGATGCGCAGCGCAGGAATAGACGTTAACAAATGCGATATATTGCAACAGTGACAACTTGCGACCAGTCTAACTTAAAATGCCATGTATTAAGTCGAGCCAAATGGTTTGAAGAAATATGCACGGATTGTTGGTTGCGGTTATATAATTTTCTACTGTTTCATTTTTAAAGGAATATATTTAGTAATAAAATTTGTTGATGATAATTTTACAAATGTTCAAAACAGTTTAAATATATACAGTAATCTAGAAGTGTAAGAAAATTTGAAAAATACTCACATCGCAAAATGAACTTTTTAAAAACAAAACATTTGGAACATCACTGTATTATATAACCGCTATGATATTCCAGGAAAGTGAAAATAGTATGGCAACATCGAAACGAAAGAAAGATTCTTGAAGTATTCACAAAACGACATTTAACAAAAATTGTTTTTGTATTTTGTTTCATCTTTATATTATAAAAGTTTTATTTTATTTAGAAGTATTATAGTAAACTCCTGCACATTTTTTTTATTGGGAATGAGACTAAACAAAATGCGTCAAGTTATTATTGCGTCGATGTCTTCGCAGCATTTTTCGCATTAATTACTTGCTCGCATTAATTTCATGATTTACAGTATCTTATTTGTGTTTCAGGAGGGAAGCCCATTCATTGTGTGTATGACATATGCATTTCAAACGCCTGAGAAGTTGTGCTTCATCCTCGACCTGATGAATGGGGGCGACCTGCATTACCACCTCTCCCAGCACGGGGTTTTCACCGAGAAGGAAGTCCGCTTCTATGCCACCGAGGTCATTCTGGGTCTGGAGCATATGCACAGCCGCTTCGTCGTTTACAGGGACCTGAAGGTAAGCTGTGTGTGTAGCTAAAATAATTTCAGTGTTCACCAAGCTAAACAGAAAATGTGGTGAATTTTTTTATAAAATGAAGTAGCCAGCGTAAGTCAACCCCTGGGCCCATGACAGGCGTGCGCTACAACAGCTTGCTCTGAATGTGCACGTTAAACCTCATGACCTGACCTGTCAGGGTTCACAATGGAAGGAAATGTTTTATTTCACGATACATTCAACACATTTTATTTACAGTTATCCCAAACAAAAATTGCAAGCTTAATAAATAGCTGGTAACAACCTTGTGGCAAGGTAGTAACTACCGCGTTTCGAGCTAGTATTTGGAACCTTTTTACAACCTTGCCTCAAGCTTGCGACGAGCTTCTTGCAACCTTGCGACGAGCTTCTTGTAACCTTGTGACGAGCTTCTTGCAACCTTGCCGCAAGCTTGTTCAATGCTTGCGACGAGCTTCCTGCAAGCTTATTCAGTTTAAGCTAGTATTTGGAACCTTTTTACAACCTTGCCGCAAGCTTGCGACGAGCTTCCAGCAAGCTTGCGACGAGCTTCCAGCAAGCTTGTTGCAACCTTGCCGCAAGCTTGCAACGAGCTTCCCGCAAGCTTATTCAGTTTAAGCTAGTATTTGGAACCTTTTTACAACCTTGCTGTAAGCTTGCGACGAGCTTCCCGCATGCTTGCGACGAGCTTCCCGCAAGCTTGCGACGAGCTACCCGAACGCTTGCGACGAGCTACCCGAACGCTTGCGACAAGCTTCCTGCAAGCTTGCAACAAGCTTCCTGCAAGCTTGCGACGATCTACCTACAAGCTTGCATCAGTGGCAGCCATCTTGCATCTTGTATAATTCTTTAAAAAAAACCCAATGGTTTTAAAGTGAAAAACATGAACAGTTAAAACAAAAAAATAGGTGCTATATGTTGTCAGATACTTAGGCTACAAAATTAGTTTACCTGTCTGATAGACATGTTCCATTTATGTGGGATAGTCTTGACTAAACTAATATGCTAAAAAGCTCCTGGTCCTATATTCTTCTTCTTCTTCTTCTTGTTTTATGTTATATTCCTCCACTATCTGGAGATCCACACTGTGGTGTTAAATCATTTGTTTGTTTCTTCTTGTTTTCTTTTTTCTCCTGTTCCACCAAGCAGGATTCAACCAAACTTGGTCCAAATGATCCTCTTATAGATCTGACGAAGTGTTGTTATTTTTCAGGCCAATAAAAATTCCAAGATGGCCGCCCTAGCCTCTGAATAACTGAAACATTTGTAACTTTTACTCAAGTTCCACCATGCAAATTTAAACCATATGTATTCCTAATGATCCTCTCATGGCCCTGACCAAGTTTGTTATTTTTCGGGCAGATTTAAAATCAAGATAGCTGCCCTGGCCTTTGATTGACAGAGACAGAGACAGGCAGGTTTCAATCAAACTTAGTCCAAGTGATTCACTCATGACTTACTAAGTGTTGTTATTTTTGTGGCTGATTCAAAATCCAAGATGGCCACCCTGGCCTCTGATTGGCTCAGACATTTTCAACATCTTCTCAAATTCCACCAGGTTATTTCAACCAAACAAGGCCCATGTCATCGTCTCATGGCCATGCATATGTTATTATTTTTGGGGCCAATTGAAAATCCAATTATTACAAGATGATTCTGTTTTAACCATATTGTATTATCATTCGTATGTATTAATATTAAATTTGTTTTAATTATTATTGTAAATACTATCTAAATCTGTGACATGTATGTTTGGTTGTTTAGCCACTGTTCCCACTGAATTTGATAAATCATATGAGAAGTTATGAATTAAAAAAAAAAAACCCATGAAAATGATTTGGACTTTTTTCTCCACAAGTGTAGACATGCTTTCACAGTTGAAGATATACATGCAGCAAGCTTACGAAAATGAAAACATGCTTGCGGGAAGCTTGCACAGTTGAAGATATGCATGCAGCAAGCTTGCGCAAGCTTGCAAAATTAAAACATGCTTGCGGGAAGCTTGCACAGTTGAAGATATGCTTGCAGCAAGCTAGCAAAAATGAAAACATGCTTGCGGGAAGCTTGCACAGTTGAAGATATGCATGCAGCAAGCTTGCGCATGCTTTCACAAATGAAAATATGCATGCGGCAAGCTTGCAGAAATACTGACTACCTTACGCGAGCTAAATGTTAGCTTGCAAATAGCTTGCATTGCTTGTACTACCTTGTAACTACCTTGCAACAACCTAGCCGCAAGCATGCATTTTTGTTTGGGATATGGCGTCTGACATATGCGACCCGCTCTGGCGAAATAATCGCATGTCACAGTTTCCAATTTTACGTAATGAGATAATTAGTGAAAAAATACACTACCTGGTAAAAATTGCAATTTTGACAGAAAACCATACCTTCATGTTTAAGTTATCATTTTAAACTACCCTCGTTTAATTTAATAACGTCTAAATACTTTATATTACGATTTTTAATTGGGGTCGAAACAATGATCCGAATTAGTCTGTTCTTTGTTAATTTTCCCCACTTAGAATTGCGGGAGCCGTTTGGTTGATAGCTTCATATGTGGTATCAAATTGCGCCAAAATAATTCCACTACACCATCCTTTCAGTAACGTATTGGTATGACTTAGCTGTAAGCCAATAGGAATCAAAAACTGACCATACACAAACCAGTTTGTTGCTAGGAAGACATCTTAGCTAATTGATATACGGCCTTTCATTGGTTACTGACAAGGTCACTGCGGCTTTCTGGGTAATCGAAGCATTCAACTTACAGTAGTTCGTGGAAGGAAAACACAAAGGAAGAAAAAAAAAGATGGGTGCACCTACGGTTTTTGTTTGAAGAGCAATTTTTAAATGTGAATTTATGTAACATTCCAATCAGTTATTTTACTTTTTGATGATTTTAAAGTGAGTAAAAAAGACGCTCTTCTTGTGAGAGCTTTCAGTAAGCTGAACAATCTAAATTTAAGTGGAGCCAATTTGGTTAATAAGTGGACAAATGTAATTTCCGGTTATTCCTGGGATGTGGACGATCACGATGACGGGGACTTTGTATGTGACTTTAGGAAAATGACGTTATTTATTTCAAGTGAAAAAAAAAAATTTTTTTTTTTTTACTATGTATTAAATTATTTAATTTTATTGTATTTAACCATCCTGAACCTACAAATCCTTTTTATTCATATAGTTTATGATTTAAACTTAATGTGTGCAAAATTTGAGAGCTGTACCTTTAGTTTAAGTATATTGTTGCTATGGTGTTTTGGTATGTTATCTTCGGCGACCATTATCTGAAAATAATGATCTTACATATCACCGAACATTTTTGTCTCGAACTCGAATGTTTGCACCACATTGAAGCTGAGACTCTACAGGTTAAGGATATGCATATAAGTCTAATTTAGTTTTTGCGACATGTGACTGAATTCACCAGGGTGGGTCACATATGGTTAAGGACCACACAGATATTGAGAGAGGAAACCCGCTGTCGCCACTTTATGGGCTACTCTTTTCGATTAGCAGCAAGGGATCTTTTATATGCACCATCCCACAGACGGTAGTACATACCACTGGATCCTGTTTAAATTGGATAAATATTAGGCCCCCCAACATGATCCGGTTTAGACAGGTTTCACTGTGCACATAAAGTATTTCCTTAAAAATTACTAAAATGTTATGCAATGCCAGTAAATAGCCTGGCGTGATTTATATGCCATTTTAATCAATATTTGTGTATATCTACCCAAATAGTGTCCGAAATGTTAATGGTGATTGATCAATATTGTTATGGCCATTTTCTAGACAAAATGTGACATGCACAGGGGATTACACTGTTAAGTCACAACTGCTGCTGAAAACTGGGAGTAGTGTGAACTGATAGCAATTAGACTGATGATAAATGGGTGTTGACATTAAACTCTGCACTCATCACTATTTTAATGCTGTGATAACAATATGGATAACAGAGGAATCTGTGAGGCAGTTATGTAATTGTTCCATTATGTTTAGGAACTGGATTGTCAAACTAATCTTATGCTGCAGTATTTAAGTAATAATCAATAAATATGCCATTGAAAACCAAGAATTACAAAATATTGAGCATTATACATGTATGCTACAAATTGAAGTTGAGATTGAGTCGTACGTTTACCATGGCTGTATTGATAGCCACATTCCATATACAAGGTTTGGTCACCATTTCCCAAAGGTTATGTATATATCTAAATAAACTTGCACATATTTATATTGGGTGATTATTTATTTTTTTAAATCCCACTTTTTGATATTGATAAATTTTTTCTTATGTTTAAAATGGTGTATGGTGCACATTTTTATGCAAAACAAAATGCTATACCAATGAGGATGGTTGACTATCCCAACAGTTTCTTCTACCACACCCAGAAGTCTTGTTCTACTAGGATAAAACATGCATCTTCTTTAAAGGAAGATACCCTAGTTTTAACCTGTGAAAATTAACAATAAGTTTAGTTAATCTACAAACATGTAACACATTTCGATAACGTTACAGTTGAGTAAAACATGAGTCTGTGACTTTAAAATGGTGAAATACCCTCTAAAAATAGACTAACATTTGACTCCATAACTGTTACTTCTCTGATGCATGTGTTTTTAAAAATATGAGAAATGCATTTTGTGATATTAAAACGCCAGGATGACCAAAAACACTTCAAATGTATGGAAATTGTTAATCTAAACCATGAAATCTAAGTAAAATATGATTTCAGTTATCAAAAATGACTACAATAGTAAAAAATATGCGTTAGTGTTTAAAAACTAGGATATGTCCCTTTAAGAGTATTTGTATACCCAACATTTTTAAGATTTCCTTTTTGTGTCCCTCGACTACAACCACATGGATTTTTCAATGCATGGGACTCTGGGATTGTCTCTCTGAGAATTTCAGCGGTGGTTGTCAGGACAAATTCATTGGTAATGGAGCTTAAAAAAGAAATTTCAAAATGTTGGGGTTTAAAAATAACACTTGAAGAAATGAAGCAGTGTATTGTAAAAAAGAAAGAAAGAAGACTATTGGCTATAGGAAACGAAAGTCGACCATCTTACAGTAATACTTACAGTAGATGTTTAGAACGTTTTCATTGGTATAGTATTTCTTAAAGGGACAGACCCTATAAACACTATAGCATGTTTTTCACTATTATAGCCATTTATGATCACTGAAATCAAACATTACTTATATTTTGTTGTTTAGATTATCCATTTCTGTACAACCGAAGTGTTTCTGGTCAACATTTTTGTTTCTAATACCACAAAATGCTTTTTTTTAATTTAAAATGCATGTGCGTCTGAGCAGTAATGGCTATGGAGTCGCGTTTAATCTATTTTTAAGGGTATTTCAACGTCGCACTCTTTTTCATTGTTGTATCCAAATTTGTTACAGGTTTGTAAATTAACAATACACAACATGTACATGTAATAGACTGGGTAAAAGGCTGTTACATTTCTCAAGGTCTGAGCCATGTGCCTCAAGTCAAATTTCAGAAGTAAAATCTTGATGTTTTGGATTTTCCATATACTGGTGGCAAGAAATAAGGGAGCACATGGTATTTAAGACCAACTTTAATTCACTACTAGAGTAGTAATGCCTGTATAAAATACAGAGATGTATGTGTGGGATCAAATCCTGATACTGTGAATGAGAGTTTCGGTTCAAACCCTGCAAATACCCACAGCAATTGGCAACACTGTGGAGATTGCAGTGGAGTTTTTCATTTTCAATGGCACCTTTTTTGCTGTGGACTATGAGCATTTTTTTCAACCGCATATTTTTTGCCGTGGACATTTTCTTACTTGCAGGGGTTGTTGGTTGCAGTTATTATTTACTGTTATTGTTTATGTGTTCCCTTCCTTCTTTCCACCAGTATATTTGTTTGTAGTATTGTATATTCCACCGTCTTGTCACTAGCACTGAGACCCTGAAGCTGATCATAAACTAAATATATTTAATGTTGACTGGACATTTGAATTTTTTTTTCTTTTACAGCCAGCCAATATTCTTTTGGATGAAAATGGTCATGTCCGGATTTCTGATTTGGGTTTGGCCTGTGACTTTTCTAAGAAAAAGCCCCATGCTAGCGTGTGAGTAAAGAGCTATTTTATTGGTAATCGATACTTCATGAGTTTGATTATTTTATTGCTGCCAAGGTATTTCATCCAGCTAATTTGGCTGTGTAACTAAAATACCAAGTATGATTGGAGCTGATGGATCTATACAGTTTGTCTGTCTGGGCTTATGGAGTAACAACCATGGTAGATCACAAAGTTATTTAACTAGTATGTTAGTTGGGCTTCTTATGGCTACAGAATGTTGGTGATTGGTGTGCATTCTGTGATAGCCATTTCACAAAGTTAACTTAGCTGTTTAACTTGTATAATGGGATTTGTCAACATTTCTGGTGGCTCTATTCCCTTGGTTTTTGTAGCAACTGTAAATTCCAGGATTGAATTTCATAAAGTTACTACTCCCTTGGTTCTTGAGGTTAATTCCAGGAGAGCTATTTCACTTAGTTAACTGGCTGTGTAATTAACACATTAGGCTCTGTTAGACTATCTGATGTCTTTGTTTGCTTGGTTATTGGTTTATCTACGAAAGGAAAGCAGTTTGGTTAACAGTGTCTCAGCATATTTTAAACTACAGCTGTTTGGAAGAGCGGGATCTACCTCAGCCAGTGAAGCACTCGCCTGTAGTACTTCGGCCACAGGATCAAACCCTCTGGGTGGACCTATTCTCTGATAGGGTTTTATCCCATCCCAACCCATTCCCTATGACTGGTATATCAAAAGCATTGGTATGTGTTTTCCTGTTGGTGGGAAAGTGCATATAAAAGATCCCTTGTTGCTAACGGACAAAAAGTAGTGGGTTTTATTTAACAGAATTATCAAATGTTTGACATCCAATAGCTATATTTTGACAATATTCTGTTGTTGCCATATAAATCTAAGATACTCCTACCACATGGCAATAAGGGCATTGTTTGAGGCAAGGGCTGGAGGTAGCCCAGTGGTAAAGTACCTGCCTGAGGCGCAGTCGGTTTATGATCGATCCCCATCAGTGGGCCCATTGGTCTGTTTCTCATTCTAGCCAGTGCTCTGTGACTGGTATTTTAAAGGCAGTATTATTATGCTATTTTGTCTATTCAAGTTGGTTATGCAACTAATATATTGAACTATTAAAAATGTTGATGGTCCTGTTACCCACAGATTACTTGTCTAAGTACAGCTGACATTCCAGGGTTTGTTAATAATAGTTTTCTGTGGTCTTGCTTCTTTCTGTGGTTGTAAGAAGACAGGTGCCAGTAGCCAGTGTTTCTGTGCATGTTAACCTGACCCGGTATCCAGCATTAACAGACTTGTTGAATTATAAATATACTCGTGGAAAAAGAGTTGCTGTGCACCAAATAAAATGATCTCAAACCAACTGTAAAGTTTGTAAATGGTTGGACGTTGACAAAGATGATGACATCATTATAATTATTCCAAATTGTCTTATAATGTTTATGACTGACCAAAAATCAGTTCTACAAAGTTAAGGGAACATTTTGTTTAAAAAATCTTGATTAACGATATTTCTAGTCAATTGAAAATTGATTAGCAACTGTTGTTTAATGTTAAAATTGTGTAGTGATCTCTGAAACTTGCATAACAAATCTCGATACGATACTGAACAAAATGTTCTCTGGAAAGGTACTTGATTTTTTCTTCATTACCGTTAAACACATATCTTGCACAGGAACTTTTTTTCACGAGTGTGTGTACAACCTGCTGCACTAATTGTGCTGCATCAAGTGTTCTTGATCTTTTCCGCCACAGCATCTACAGACATAAAAGCCTACTTATCTGGTACTTATGATTGATAGAAAAACAAAATATTCTTTCAGCTTTTAACATGTTCCCAGTGCTGTTATGGACTTAGTACGCAATACATTAAAACAGGCCCCTGTGTGTGTGTATGTGTGTGTGTGTGTGTGATAACTTTAATATGGACTTAGTATGCAGTACATAAAAACATACCCCTGTGTGTATGATAAATTTGATATGGACTTAGTATGCAGTACATTAAAACGTACCCTTGTGTGTATGATAACTTTGATATGGACTTAGTATGCAGTACATTAAAACGTACAGGTCCTGTGTATATGATAACTTTGATATGGACTTACTATGCAGTACATTAAAATGTACCCCTGTTTGATATGGACTTAGTTTGCAGTACATTAAAACATACCCCTGTGTGTATGATAACGTTGATATGGACTTGGTATGCAGTACATTAAAACATACCCCTGTGTGTATGATAACGTTGATATGGACTTGGTAGGCAGTACATTAAAACATACCCCTGTGTGTATGATAACGTTGATATGGATTTGGTATGCAGTACATTAAAACATACCCCTGTGTGTATGATAACGTTGATATGGACTTGGTAGGCAGTACATTAAAACATACCCCTGTATGTATGATAACGTTGATATGGACTTGGTATGCAGTACATTAAAACCTGCCCTGTGTGTATGATAACATTGATAACCTACATGGTACAACTTGTACTCTTCTAAAACACGTTTCAGACCTAGTTCAGTGGATGAAGATTTTTTCGCCTTTAATTCCAAGTCATCACGGGCAACCTTTTAGCAACAATTCTTCAGGGTCAGCCTGCTGACGTGTACACAAATTCAATTACGTCTGTATGTCGGATTTTCTCAATTTCCCTGAAAGGTCACACAGAAAAAAGGTGTGGGCTGTTGGATGACACTGAGTTTTAATCAATTTCTCTCAACGGGACAATGACTCCAGTTGTATTTTTCTGATTTTGTTCTGATTTTTTTTTATTTAAAAAAAAGAAAGATGTTCATGTGATATTATACATTGTATTTCAGTATGATTGTATATCATTTGGTTTGTAATTCATTGTGATTATACATTTGACAAAAGTGGTTAGAGTAAAATGAGGTAATTTGTTATGGGTATATGCACTAGTTTTGTAGTACACATGTATTAGTAATTCTGTAAATCATAAAAAAACATTCTGATTTGTTAAACATTAAAATATGTTTTTGTATATAATACACATTATCATTTTATCTTGTTTTAAAGTTGCTTTTTATAAAATTCTCTAAATATTGTTAACAATGAACCTAATTATATGTTATATTAATATTAAATTAAAGCCTAACATAATAACTCAGAAATAAATTTATTTCCTTGTTAATGTTTTTAAAGACAATTTTCACATTTTTCATTCACAGTACAGTGGAATGTTTTAATTATGATTTTTAATTTTGTTTCAGTGGGACCCATGGCTACATGGCCCCTGAGGTGTTGCACAAAGGCCAGTCTTATGACTCGAGTGCTGACTGGTTTTCATTTGGTTGTATGCTGTATAAACTATTGAAAGGGTGAGTGCCATCAGTTGTTGTCACCAATTTGCCATAGATGTATAGATTATTATATAGGTAAGTGGTATATAGAGAATAATACATGAGTGGCCGTTAGATACCATTTATCTCACGAGTTGTTTTAAAATGTATCTTAACGAGCGAAAGCGAGTTTGATATGTTTTTAAACAACAAGTTGTGAGATAAATGGTATCTATCGGACACATATGTATTATTCCATTTCTTACATATCCTCAAAAAACAGGTTTTAAGCAAATTTTTATATTTTTTTCAACTGAAAGTTATTTACAGCCATTGCACTTGTAGCTGACTTGTGCGTCACAAACACATGAATGTCAGGTTAACTAAACGTCAGTCTAATCGATGTCCATTGTGTAGATTTTCATTGGGATGTATGGCACTGGTGACCTGGTCATCACCTAGGAGCAGACAGTCGTATGTCTTGAAATTGTTAACACACATACATTTGTTAACAACCGTGTGTAACCAAAAATAACGCATGGTGTTCTCACCAACGTGTGTGTAAGAAACAAAATTTAGTGAAATGTTAAATTGAATTTCAAAGACTTTATGTGGCACATACATGTTTGTAATTACATGTATTTATTGTGAGAATACGTTAAAACATCTTAAAAACCCAGCTTTTTCAATGACTGGTTATGGCCGTTTATAATTAGTGACATTTTCACGAGCATACCAATCGTACTGTTTTGGTACCTCATTCATAAAAGTGTACATCAGAAATGTTGATTTTTGCAAAGTATATTTTTATCAACATTGGATTACTTCTCATTGCAACCAGTAGCCATTAATTGGTATATCAAAAGATTTGCTAGTAGCTGTCATGTCACTCAAAATATATGTGTACATATAAATATCTCTATCTTTTAACTCTTTTAAAAGATACCTACCCTAGTCCCTGCCAATGGCAAAATTATTTTAAATATATTGTGTAGAATGGGAAGACATTGATTTAAATATGGATTGAAATAAGGGTCTTCCACTGGGCAGCAAATCCTGATGGCAGTGGCCCAGGAAGATGTTACATTGGAATACTCTAGATCAAGTAGTTTTATAGTGGTTAAACCATCAGACTGGTAGGCATTGGTTTCATCTGCCACCCGAGACGTTCATTCCAGTATTGGCTCTGAGCCAGAGTTAGTGCACCACTAGGCTGAATGGAGGGTGGGGGGGATGGTTGTAAGGTCACATGCATTGATTTCATTGCTTCACGGGTGTGATCAGGTGTGCATACAGTGTCTCCTGAGAATATGATTCCAAATAGGGAGAATTACCTGGTAGATACTGCAGGTTCTGGATATCCCAGGCTCAGTTTCAGGCTCTGGCTCTGGCTCTGGCTCTGGCTCTGGCTCTGGCTCTGGCTCTGGCTCTGGCTCTGGCTCTGGCTCTGGCTCTGGCTCTGGCTCAGTTTCAGGCTCTGGCTCAGTTTCAGGCTCTGGCTCAGTTTCAGGCTCTGGCTCTGGCTCCGGCTCCGGCTCTGGCTCTGGCTCCGGTTCCGGCTCCGGCTCCGGCTCCGGCTCCGTTTCAGGCTCTGGCTCCGGCTCCGGCTCCGGCTCCGGCTCCGGCTCCGGCTCCGGCTCAGGCTCAGTTTCAGGCTCCGGCTCCGGCTCCGGCTCCGGCTCCGGCTCCGGCTCCGGCTCCGGCTCCGGCTCCGGCTCCGGCTCCGGCTCCGGCTCCGGCTCCGGCTCCGGCTCCGGCTCAGTTTCAGGCTCTGGCTCTGGCTCTGGCTCCGGCTCAGTTTCAGGCTCTGGCTCCGGCTCCGGCTCCGGCTCCGGCTCCGGCTCCGGCTCCGGCTCCAAGATGGCTCAGCTTACAGCATGTGTGGAGCACAGCCCTGTCAAGTACACAGTCTCATGCCAAAAATGGAAATATTGCGGCATCACCATTCATCTCATCATCATCCATTTCCTACCTCCCCCACCAGTGTTCATCAGTAGGCAAGAGGTTGCTGTTTTAGTGGCTACGGATCCCCCCACCGCTGCCTACTTTTCAAGCTTCCAATTACACACCTCATTGCACTCAATAGATATAGCTGCCTACTTTTGTCATTCTGCTACTTTAAAAGATAATGAACTCCATATTCTCTGTGTTTGTTCTTCAACCCATACAATTGCTACACCGGCTGTAAGCCTGCATTAATGAAAATATTCCCGAGATGACTTCAGTTCCACATCACTTACCTCCAGACCTTCTCCGGTGCACTGTGATGTTAGGAATCTGGGAAGGAATATTGATTTTTTTTTTTTTTTGCCAGTTCAGCATCACAGTGAAAAATGTTGGTGGAAGCTGCAGGTGGTAATTTCCAGTAAGACCAGTTCAAATAGAGTGGGACATGTCTCTCTTGTAGAGCTTATCACTCAGGTGTGATGGGTCGTAGAATCCAGGGCTTTAGGTCACTTTACAACACTGGCTGCTTTGTGCTGTCTTCCATTTTGTTTTTGGAAGGTCTACTTGCTGTCTTACAGGAGTAGCTACTGTCATGATATGTGCATATCTTGTTCTCTTCTCTTACAAGTACCACAACAATTAACACAGACACCAGTTAGATGGAGTTTACAATGTATGGTACTCTTAAACAGATTTCCCTCTCTTATGCTAGTCCAAGTGTCTTAATTACTGTATGTTTGATGGGGTGGGACATAGCTCCGTGGTAAAGCTTTGGCCTTATGCACAGTCGGTCTAGGATCGATCCCTGTTGGTGGGCTCATTGGGCTGTTTCTCATTCAAGCCAGTACACCAGTACACCAGTACACCAGTACACTATGATTGTTATATTAAAGTCGTGGTTATGTGCTATCCTGTTCATGGAATGGTGCATATAAAAATCCCTTAATACTAATGAAAAAATGTAGCAGGTTTTCTCTCTAAGACTACACATATATATACATATACACACAGTAAAATCTCATTGGGTCGAACTCGGTCGAATACACCACAATGCTCGAACCAAAAACGTAGTCCCAAGTTACATGATGTTGACCGAATGGTTTGGTCGAACTATCCGATGGGTCGAACATTTTCTCGAACACTGACGGGGTTCGAGCCAGCAGGATTCAACTGTATATCAAATTTACCAAATGTTTGAAATCCAATAGCCAATGATTAATAAATCAATGCGCTCTAGTGGTATCATTAAACTAAACAAACTTAAAAAAAGAAAAAAGTGTTTGATATCTAATATAGAGTGCTAAGGTTCCATTATAGCCAAAGAAAACTTTCAGACTGGTTCAATGGCTTGACAGGCATTTTATCATTGGTAGTTCTGCTGGGCATTCACCCTGCCTACAAGAACTTTGCCACTGCATTGCCGTTATCACCGACTCACGACTGTCTAGTCGGTAAGTGTGTGCTGGGCACATCTAATCTACAGTTTTGTCTCGATTAAAACGGAGGTAGTGCCAAGAAGACCATCAATGTTTGCTGGTGCACATTTCCAGACAAATGCTGACTCAGCTGTTGAGGTGACATTAATTGGTAGATGTGCACAAGTCTCTTACTTACTATACAGTGTTATGTTAATGTTTATTTAAGAACACCCTAAACACACTTTAACCTACTGGTTTGGCTACTTGATATGATATGTTAACTTTTATGTCAGTTTGATTCATTTTAAATAAATACATTTCAGGCACAGTCCATTCAGACAACACAAAACAAAGGACAAACATGAAATAGATCGCATGACCATGACCATGGTGAGTACTGTCAACCAGTTTAGTATGAACACTAAGCATAGCTTCATAGTAAGTACTGTCAGCCAGCTTAGTGTGAACACTGAGCATAGCTTCATGGTGAGTACTGTCAGCCAGCTTAGTGTGAACACTGAGCATAGCTTCATGGTGAGTACTGTCAGCCAGTTTAGTGTGAACGCTAAACATAGCTTCATGGTAAGTACTGTCGGCCAGTGTAGTGTGAACACTAAGCATAGCTTCATGGTAAGTACTCAGCCAGTTTAATGTGAACACTAACTAATCATAGCTTCATAGTAAGTACTGTCAGACAGCTTAGTATGAACACTAAGCATAGCTTCATGGTGAGTACTGTCAGCCAGTTTAGTATGAACACTGAGCATAGCTTCATGGTAAGTACTGTCAGCCAGTTTAGTGTGAACACTGAGCAGAGCTTCATGGTAAGTACTGTCGGCCAGCTTAGTGTGAACACTGAGCAGAGCTTCATGGTAAGTACTGTCGGCCAGTTTAATGTGAACACTGAGCAGAGCTTCATGGTAAGTACTGTCGGCCAGCTTGGTGTGAACACTGAGCATAGCTTCATGGTAAGTTCTGTTCGGCCAGCTTAGTGTGAACACTGAGCATAGCTTCATGGTAAGTACTGTCAGCCAGCTTAGTGTGAACACTGAGCATAGCTTCATAGTAAGTACTGTCGGCCAGCTTAGTATGAACACTGAGCATAGCTTCATAGTAAGTACTGTCGGCCAGCTTAGTATGAACACTTAAGCACAGATTCTTGCATGAAGTCATTTGTTTGATATACAAGTCTTTTTAATGAAATGATAATGAAATCAGTGAAGTGGCGAAATTTTCTTGTAAACTAGCTAATCTAATAATACTGTCAGAAATGCATTACTGTTCATCTGTGTAATTATTATACATGTTTAAGAGCTGTTATTTGGAAGCAACCTGCTTTGTATGTCGTAGACACTGTATTAAAGCTCATCAATTCTCATTTGAAACCAGACTGGCTAGCAAGGGAGTCTGGCTTGGCCGTTTGATTACAGACATCTTTGCTGCTTGTTATATGGAGATGTGGGCAGTTTTATTGTATTAATTTCATCTAAATATATGGGAAAAAGAGTATTTCGGTCTTTGCAGACCGTTTATATGGATGATGTTAGAATCGTACTTAATTTACCAGTATAAAGCTAAAAAATCAATTACTTTTTTATTGTTGAATCGTGATGCAGTTTTATGATTTAGTATGTAAAAGTTATTAACAGATTAAATAATTCCTTTTTTAAATGTTGAAAGCAGATTTTTTCTAATTTGTTTTTCTGTTTACCGGTAGTTGGATAATTCTAGTTTCTACAAATTATTTTTAAAATTATGTGTCTGACCTCTACAGTGCAAATCAAAATGTTTTATTCCATTTTTATGCTTTCATTTTTTAGTTTTTCAGTCATTTTGATATTAATTACAATCAGAAAGCTGTAACATTTGATTACTAATACTAACTAAGGCTTTAGTTTAATATTGACACTGACACAAAATCTGACTCTCTTGCCATACATGATTGTAATCATGATCCACGTTTCAATAAGACTTCATGCAGCCATCTTGATTCATTTAATTTCTTCATTATTTGACCATTTGAGTTGATAATTTTAGAAAATTGCCTATTACCAGCATCCTCGTTTTCTCTCATTAATTTCTCTGTATTCAATTTTTCCTCTGAACATCTCATTCTATCGGACGATGGGATTCCAGCATAATGCAATTTTGTCAATAACATTTGTGATTTACAAGTTTCTTTCTAATTAGTTTTTCCTTTTCTTTTTTACCTGTTGTACACACATTTGTATTTCTAATTGCTGTGTTAGAAGACAAAACAGCTGCAAAAAAACATCTAGTGGTTTTCACTGGCTGTCTTGCTAATAGTTTTCAGTTCTGACGTCTATACAACAGTAATATAGACACTGTATTTCTTATGATTTAGATTCGCCTTATCGAAACAGACGTCTGCAGGAACTCGACAGGAAAAACTGTGTCAGAGCCGATTACAAAATTAATTTAACTGCAAGAGATACATTTTTGATTAAACAGTCTCGTATTTATTTTGCATTTTATCATGTATGAAAAAAGTGATTTCTTTCTTATTTGTTTTATTATTATTTTAACAGAATGTTGAGTTACCAGACTCCATGACCCCGGAAATGAGGGGATTACTTGAAGGTTTGCTCAAAAGAGATGTTGAAGACCGGCTGGGCTGCAAAGGCCGAGGGTAAGATGAACCTCTGCGTTCGTGTTAGCAAAACTGATCATATCTGTCATCTTGACACAATAAAACATAATCACATGTCATAACCATAATTAACAAGTGTGTAATATACAGCGTAACAAATATTGTAATGAGTTGTAGGATCAGTCATCCTCCAACTGGAGTTTTCCTATTCCATCCAGTCTCCTACATCTGGTACAGTAAAGGCCATGGTATGTACTGTCTTGTCTATATGTTGTTTAAAATGTTCTGAGTTGACATTAAACAAATATTCTGTCCCTTTTCAAAATAACTTCAAATATTCATTCACTAATAGTTATTTATTAGTTTTTGTAGGACAGAAGAGGTAGGAGTAGCTTATGTGTTTTCTTTTTCTGTCTTTTGACCATGTGTTAGAAAAGCATACGTTAGACGCCAAATAGCCAAATAGTTTAAAGTGTCATTAAACAATATTGGTTTTCTTTTCAAAATATCTTCAAATATTAATTAAAAAACAGAGTGATTATTTTTTGTAGGGCACAAGATTTAGGAGTAGCCTATATGGCTTAATTTTCTGTATTTTGACCATGTGTTAAAAACAAACTCTATGTTAGGTGCTAAATGGCCAAATAGTTTAAAATGTACCGATGTGTAATTAAACAAATATTTCTTTCCTAAAATATCTTCAAATATTCATTAATTTTATAATAGTTATTATTATAATTTTTTGTAGGGCACAAGAGGTAAAAGAACACCCATATTTCAAAGGGATTGACTGGGGCCAAGTCTACCGACAGAAGTACACGCCACCACTGATTCCACCCAAGGGTGAAGTCAATGCTGCTGATGCATTCGACATTGGCTCCTTTGATGAAGAGGACACCAAAGGAATCAAGGTGACAGAATATGGCCAATTTGTATGTTTTTTAAAGATTGGGTTGGGATCGTGGTAAATCATTCACCTGAGGTGCAGTGCATCAGCTGCAATGAACTTGTAGATCGTGGTAAATCATTCACCTGAGGTGCAGCGCATCAGCTGCGATGGACTTGTAGATCGTGGTAAATCATTCACCTGAGGTGCAGCGCATCAGCTGCGATGGACTTGTAGATCGTGGTAAATCATTCACCTGAGGTGCAGCGCATCAGCTGCGATGGACTTGTAGATCGTGGTAAATCATTCACCTGAGGTGCAGCGCATCAGCTGCGATGGACTTGCAGTCATAACACTGGAAACATTTTGGTTTAGCTAGTTGTCACATATGTAGAATATTTTCTAGAAAATTATTTTAAATTGGCTAATTTAAAGACAATTATTTTTAGCCTAATACTAAATGTTGTAGCCCCTTTGTATAAAAATTAGCAAATGGCTAATTTGGCAATGGACAGGGTGAGCCATGACTCAGGTTATTCCGTGTCTCAACCAGTGCTACATCAAAGGCCTTGCTTTGTACTCTCCTACCTATGAGAAGTGCATATAAAAGATCCATTGCTGCTTTTTTGGTAGGAGTAAATTACGTGGCTGCAGTGGGTTTCCTCTCTTAACCAAGTGTTAAAATAATCATTTGTTAAGACACAAAGTAGCTGTAATTTAAAATTTACAGAGGTGTTAAACAAATATTGCCTTAATTTAGTGTCGAAAGATTCTTCAGTTTTGTACAATACCAACATGTTTGGATAGAAATCATAACTCAGAAACTGTGAGCTGGTTTTAAAATAATAGCATTTCGTTATTTGTCAGTAAAGTCATGGAATTTGAGATAGTTGTTACATTTCCATTGGTGAAGATTTTGACATTTGAATCGTCTGGTATGCTTTACTCTGTTTCATTCAGGGCCATTACAGAACTTACCTCATTGGGTGGGTGAAAGGCACCCAAATGAATCATTTTTGTTATGTAGGTAACACATACAGGAAACGTCTTGTCATAATATCAAGAAAAATGTTTTTGTTTTTGTTTTTGTGAAATAGGTTTCTACATTATGAGATGAAAAACAATGTGTACATTCATTCATATTTACTGTGTAAACAATTTTTTTTTAAATTAACAAATTAAAAAACAGTCTCTTGTTTTACAAAATATTATTTAGGATTATTAAGTGAATCAAGTTGTTGAATTAAGGAAACGTGAACTTGGCTGTGTTGTGAAACACCACCAAGTGTAACATTTACATTAGAAGCAAAACACATTTCCCTGATGCTCCTTTGCACATATTCAGTGTACTTAATGTGACCAAATGTTCATGCACTAACTCTGTGACTTGATGTAATAGATTCCTTAAATATGGTTTCCTTAGTAACTAATCTTCTTACTATCTTTTGATCCATACAACATCATATTGATCTTGTCCTACGGCTGTAATTGCTCAATATTGCTATGACTAAACAACACAAATGAGATGCGAGCATTATATAATTAAAAGGGATTATGGTGTATTCTTTTTTCTTCTTCTGTTTAAAAATAAAATAAAAAATACTACATTAAATTCATGGACTGTCAAACATCTGCCATTACACTGAAGAAAATAAACCAGTCTGTTTTCATAAAGCATAAATTATTACCTGTGTTTTATGTCTGTCAGACTGGAACAGTTTGTTTTATGTTATATAGAATTGCTTAAATATCTGTCATATATATTTGTACTGTTTGAAAACTACTGACTTGAGCCTATATAATATCCTACACGTGTGTATTTAATATCGCAACTGGTAACTGTACACAAGTCCATCAAAATTTTAAGTCTTTTTTTGTTAATAATTCCAGTTTGGCTTGACGTAAAAAACAAAAACAAAAAACCCCACCTGTTTTGGAAATAACAAAATGTTGTATTTTTATATGCAAATTGTGAAAATGTAGGTAAAAATATAGACAATACTCACCAATAATGAAGAATGGTGTCTGCTCACAGAGTTTCAAATACTTCTTGATTATTGTTTTTAACCTACACACAAACGAAATGGATCTGCCAACTAGTAGAGACATAGTAACAAAAGAATAATCAAATATAAAGTGGAGTAGGATAAACTAATGAAAAATAACATAAAATTCAAACTCCATGAGCAGACATTGTCCTCTTTGGTTGAAGTTTGCTGGTTTATTTATATCTTGACCAATGTTTTTTGCAAAATGCACATAAAAATTGAACAATTTTATTATTTCAAAATACTTTACCTTTTCTTTTTACAATACATCAAGCCAAGTTGCAATTACTGACAAAAAACTCAGCCGTTTGAAGTTTTTGCTAGAACGAGGTATAGCTCTTGCTAGGCACTTTAGTGTTGGAGAAAATAGAATAAAGTATAGATGAATATAATTCCCACTATATATGGAAATTAAAAGAACTATTGGTTAAAAATAAACAAATGTACATTTATTATCTTCAGTTTCTGTCAAAACCAGCCATGTAAATGGGGAAGAATCTTAACAGGAGAGACTATACATGTTTTAATACCTGTTTAAACATGCACTTTGTGTACTAGTCAGTGTGTGCTGTGAGTCTTGATACATTTTGTGTGAACCTCGTCTGTTACAGCTGGCTGAAGCTGATCAGGAGTTGTACCAGAACTTCCCACTCGTCGTTTCTGAGCGCTGGCAACAGGAAGTTGCTGAGACGGTATTTGATGCCGTAAATGCTGACACAGACAAGCTTGAACAGAAGAGAAAGCAGAAGCCCAAGATAGAAGAACTGGACAACGGTTTGTACCTGATAAGTTTGTACTTCACAAGTGTTAGTACTTGGGAACAGTGTGTACTTGACAAGGGTTTTTTAATTAATTTTAATTTCACCCTCAGGTGTGGATCAGGGTTGGGGGTTAGGGTTCAAGAATGTCTAGATCTTCCCCAGCTTGTGAATTTTTTATTTTTTTATTTATTTTTCCACTTATTTTAAAGTGCTTTCACTGCTAATATAGAATTCCCCCCCCCCCCTCCCTACAAAATATCCTGGATCCGTGCCTGACCCTATTGGTAAAATATATTAATATCGCATATTTGATTCCACCCCAATCCCTCTAATAACTGAATAAACAATATGCTGGGGTGTTGAAACATCCCTACCTCTTTCCTTTAATGCAATATGGTTACTAAAACATGTTACGATGAGGCTAACCCACTAAATGCAAAGAAAATGTCTGGACTGTTGTCAGTACCGTTATCAGCTGGTTCAGTTTGTAGAGAGTAGTGTTTGTGTGTTTGTAGTGGGAGCCACGGACTGCATTGTGGAGGGTGAGGTGTTGAAGCTGGGAGGACCATTCCTACAAACGTGGCAGAAAAAACACCTGATGCTGTACCCGAACCGACTGGAGTTCTACCACAAAACCCGAGATGGCCAAGTTACACGGGGAAAACAAGTCGAGGTAACTCATTTTGTACAGACCCTATTTTTTAAACACTACAACATATTTTCCCACTATTAAAGCCGTTTTTGATAATTTAAGTTAGAAATACTTACATTTGTTATTTAGAATATTCATTTCCTTGCACCTGAAGTGGTTCTTGTCATCCAGGTTTTTGTAATATCCCAAAATGCATTTTTCACAATTCTAAAAACATGTTCATCAGAGAAGTAATGGTTATCGAGACGAGCTCTAGTCTACTTTTAGACAGTATTTCCCCATTAAAACATCACAGACTTTAGCTTCTGTGTTATAACTTAATCCAAGTGTGTTGCAGGTTTGTAGATTAACTAAACTTAGTGTCCATTTTCATGGGCTGAAACTAGAGTCTGCACCGTTAATGACTGGATTCATATTTTGGTTTTAGAATTTGGAAAAACAATGAAGCATTTCAAAGATAAGTTTTGTCACTTATGTATATACATAAAAAATGTTGGAAAATAATGAAATTGTTTTTTCTGTTAGTAATGAATTGTAGAAAGCAGGAGTCTGCAAATTTCAAAACAAATTAATTTTACCTCTCCACCTGTTCTATACTGTCAAGAGTTAGTTCCCTTTTATATTTCTGTAAGAAATAGTATTTTTAAACTGGCCTCGGTGGCACAGTGGTTAAGCTGTTGGACTACAGGCTGGTAGGTACAGGATTCACAGCCCGGTACCGGCTCCCACCCAGAGCCAGTTTTTAAGGGCTCAATGTGTATGTGTAAGGCCCACTTCTCTCTCACTAACCACTAACCAACTAACAACTAACCCATTGTCCTGGACAGACGGCCCAGATAGCTGAGGTGTGTGCCTAGGACAGTGTGCTTGAACCTCAATTGGATATAAGCACGAAAATATAAGTTGGGAAAAAAAGGTTATTTTTAATGACAGCCCATCCATGTTCTTTTGTTCCAATTGTATGAGTGAATTATATTTCTTTTTGCAGTTGTTTTCTATGTTTGACATCAAAGAAGTATATCCCGAATTCCAAAAAATTAACAAGACTGAAAACTGCATCGTTATGGTTCTCAAGAATGATCAAAAGATAACCATTACCTCACCGGTAAGATTGTCGCCGTCTCTTTGGGTTCATAGTAATTTTATGTTTGTTTATCTCAGTTTTCTCCACCGACAGAGGATCGGGATACTAGCTGATGTAGTCCATTGGTTAAAGTAGTTATTTGAGATGGACCGAGTTGTAAGATTCATCTCATCTTTGAGCAGTGATTAATCAAAGTCCATGGTATGTGTTATCCTGTAAAAGATCCTTGCGTTTCCTTGCTGTCTTCAGTCTAACAATTTCAACATCAGCAAAAAAACCCAACCCAAAATCTTAAAATATTTAAATTCAGAATGCAAGCCTAATTTTAAACATTATTTAACCTAAGTTTTGTAGTGATAATATATATATTTTTAATTTATTAAATTGTTTCTTAATATAAAAGACTACAGGATTAATTTTAACAAAAATGGTTTTGTACGAATTATCACTTTGCTCACATATTTACAAAGTTCATAAATTTATTTATTAATTGTTAAATGTTCAAGAGCATTGTGGTGGGTTTTTCTTTTTTTTTGTTAATTTGTTTTTGTAGGTTTTTCTTTTTTGTCTGGCTTTCTTTTGCACAGTTGTGATCAAAATTCCAGTATTCATTCCCATTAATCTCGATATCTGTGACTTACGGAGCATGCTCAGTTTGTTTTGTGGCATGGTGGTGGTGGTGGTGGTGGTTGGAATTAAAATAAGAAAAAATAGGCTTCCGGTTGTACTGTTTATGGTAAACTGTTTTAATTAATGGATGCAGTAATGAGTAGCATTTATTGACATTTTCAGTACTTTGAAAGTTAAATCCAATTAGATCTATTATTAAAAAAAATATGTGAGGAAACAAAAACACTTAATGCACCAACAAATTTAGGACTGTATCTAATTCAACTTGTAGAGTGCTCATGTGAAGTGCTAGAATCCTAGCATCAAACATCTTTGGCAGACTCATTTAGGTTTTTGGACATCTTTTCTAGTATGGGGCAACATGTAGCCCAGTGGTAAAGCATTCGCTTGATGCGCAGTCAGTTTGGGATTGATTTTCGTCGGTGGACCTATTGGGTTATTTCTCGTTCCAGCCAGTGCTACACAACTGGTGTACTATCCTTCCTGTGGGATGGTGCATATAAAAGATCCCTTGCTGCTAATTGAAAAGAGTAGCCCATGAAGTGGCGACAGCGTGTGTCCTCTCTCAATATCTGTGTGGTCATTAACCATATGTCTGACGCCATATAGAAATAAAACACTTCCTTCCTTCCTTATTCTCTGAATGGGTCTTTCCCATCCCAACCCATTCCCTATGTTTGGTATATCAAAAGCTTTGCTATGTGTTTTTTTGTCGGTGGGAAAGTGCATATTTAATGATCCCTTGTTGCTAATGGAAAAATATAGCAATGTTTCTAAAGTCAACAATTAATTAGTCAGTGTGGTTTGGTGGTATCTTTAAACAAAACAAACAGATTTCATCTGTTTTGCCTTTCTTTTCCAGGATCGAGTGCTCATTACCCAGTGGAAGGATGAAATAATAGATGCATTTAAAATGTCCACGGAAAAGATGGCCACGATGAACAAGAAAGCCAGCAAGCTTTACGGCTCTGATCTCATGAACAGCCCATCCAATGAAAACTTACGTTCACCACTCGAACACCGGAACAGCAATGGGAGCTAATTGTCAAAACTTTAATACCGTTCTTACTAGAAGCTTAGAAAGGCCTAGCTGTGTACTCCCAATGCAAAACAAACAAAAACAAGCAGAAAGTTGATAGGGATGATAAGTTCCTCCACTCAGGTAGTGTGTTCAATGTTGGGTCAGTTCCCATGGTAACTAGAGCAACACTTGTGTGCAAATTCAACTTGCTATTTGAAAAATAAAAGGTTGAAATGCAGAATTTAGACAGCACTGAGATCTGACAAAAAAAAAAATTAAACAAAAATTTGGTGGAACAGAAAGATATACATACAGCTACAAAACATGGAAGAAAAATGTGTACAGGGGAGGTAACCTCTATCACTTTAATGCAGCATCACGGGAGATGATGCGAAATTTTACACACAAAGACATCTTGTCGGCTAGAAGGCTCTTATTTGTGTTTATTAAATTTTGTTTCTTCATTACTCACACTAGATCTCCACATTATTTCCAAGATGTATTATTGTTTTCCTCAGTGTGACAGCATATATTCTTCATATTGTAATTGGGGGATGAATGTACAATTCGGTCAGAGACACAAAATATCTTGAATTGGCACCAGAATCTTTTCTTTTACGTCTCAAGTTTGAATCATCATTACAACGGGATGCATTTTACAGTCTTTCATGATTTCAACTGTCAGAAAGAGGCTGGTCAGTGTTCAGCCAATGTTCAAGGTTATGTTTTCAGCCATTGTTCAAGGTTATGATTTCAGCCAATGTTCAAGGTTATGATTTCAGCCAATGTTCAAGGTTATGATTTATGATTTCAGCCAGTGTTCACGGTTATGATTTCAGCCAATGTTCGAGGTTATAATTTTGATTCGTACAAGAAAATACTGGTATGATTTCATCGTCATGTGCGGCCATGATGCCTGTTCGATACAAATTACAAAGACTTGTACATGGTTGGCCCGCCTGTGGTTGATGATTCATGTTGTAGCAGAACGAGGATTTGTTTTCTTGACCCGTGTAAAAAGACTCACCACAAGAATAAGATAGTTTTGTGTACTAATTGCCCTGCCCATAGTTGAGCCACAGCTGTATTTTAGTGTTTTAATATAATTAACAAATATTATTAACTTAATTTTAGGATTATAACTCATGTGGGGCTGGACCCATTATATATACATATATAAATATATACATGTGTGTGTGAATGTCATATTGTGCGTATCTTATGTCCTTTATTTATCTTACTGTGTATGCTATTATAGTGTATGAATGTGTGCTATCTTTGAAAAAAAATTTGTGCTGTGAAAATGTGTGCTCATGAAAAACAGGTTATGATGATTTGAATTTCATTATTCAAGTATTACTCGGACTAAGTCGCAAGTAACAAAGCAAAGGGCGTATAAATTATGTTAATGGCCTACCTGTGCAGTGCACACAAAAAACATTAGATGTCTTTTATTTATGCATATTTGAAAGGATCTTGTCTTAGGGTACATTGAATTTCAGTTTTAATGGTTGTACTCAACATAAAGAATTTATATTGTTTTTATTGTACTGAAATTGTCAAAAGATAATTTAAAAAAAAAAAAAAAAATTCTTTATCATTCCATAAGCCAGAGTATGTCAACATTTTAAAATGTTGACATATTTTTGCTTATTGTTCAGGAATATTTGCAGGGAGGTGGGTTCTACATTGTCCTGGACATAAATATGGTATGTCAAAACATCTGCCCTCAAGGAACTTCAAACAGCATGCTTATTAAAACAACAACATAAAGGTTGCTTTAAACAGGTTTTCGTCCCAAAAATCCACCCCCTGCACACATGACTGTTGTTTTTGGTCTTATCTGCTGTCTGTTTATTTGGGCCTGTGTTTACAGCAAGTACTTTCTGCATTTGGGCTCAAATATCAGATTGAACGTGAACACATTACTGTTTGGACAGGGAGAAATGACACGGTGAAAAGATCTGCATTTATAGGCACATGGTTTGGAATTGTTGGAATATGCCAAGATTACTACAGGTGGATTTTATATTTTATAAATACTAGTCAACATAAAGCCTGTTAGTAAAAAAAAAAATTCAAAACTTTAACTCATGGCATTAAAGATCGAGGTGCTTGATAAAAAATTGTTTTGTTTAATGAGGAAAGAAAATACATTTTCAAGTTATGACATTTGGTTAATGTGAATATATACACATTTGGTTCACAAGTTTGCTACAGATTGTTTTCATGTTCATGAGTTTGTGACAGATTAAAAACCTGTTAAGAGTTATTTCCTTTATGTGTGAATATGTTTAAAACTTGTCTACAATGGACACCTGCATGCTTACTCTTATTGTTACTCCGATCATATTTTGCAGGGCCACATTTAGGTGTTTCGGTTGAGTGATTATGTATCGGTGTCATCAAACTACATTATGAAATCCATGACAGGATCCAACACCCAAACCTCACCCCTGAGATCTGCTCCTGCTTTTCTTTATCATTTGTTCTCCAGACACCTGTTAAGCTAGGTTTTATTTTTGTCATTAATAGTGAATGAAATTAACGTAACCAACATTGTGTTGAATGTGCGAAGATTTACGAAGATTTACATTGTAATTGTTCTTCTATATTTGGTAAAGATTTATGTGTATAGATTTACTACATAACCAGAATATAAAGAATTTAATAAATGAATTAAGTTTATAAATCATCCTGTCACTATTCAGTAACTTACAACAACAAAAAAAAGGAGAGAGAAAAAAAATAGTGTTCATGTATTGTCAGTATTGCTCTGTCTCTGTATATTTATATTTGTTTTATTTAATTTTATTTTGATTAGGCTTGAAAATATTTGTTTTAACCAAACAGTTACCTTTTTAGAAACTTAGATTTTAAACAGACATATGCTGGTATTGTCCTTTGCACATATTTAGTACCAATATTCCAGTCCGCAGATTTTTACCCCTGCCAAAAATCCTGTATCCAGGAATAATGAAAATGAAAAAAAAGAAAGAAAGTAAAATCTTTTTTTCTTTCTTTTTTTTAAACAAGAAATAGAATGAACCAAAAATTAATTTCAGTAGAACTTTACAGAAATATTGTTTTAATTTTTAACATCCCAAGCAAATACCGAAGACTGTTCTTGGTTACATCAATGAGTCTTTTGTGAACTGTTTTCTTTCAAATGCATTCTAGTCACATTTGCTAAGCTTTTAAAACAAATTATCATTTTATTCAATTTGTTCCCTTTGATTTGCTTTCATCATTAATGAACAAAGGTCAGATTAACAAATTGGAATAGAATGGTTTTATCATTAGGTATTATGAAATGTTATTTTGAAGTGTTACGTTTTAGCAACAGGATCATTAAAAGGATCCTTGCTGCTATAATTAGAGTAACGATATGCTTGTAGCATATATATATATATATATATATATATATATATATATATATATTATAAGATACAGGATTTCAGTGTTAATAGACCAAATGCCCCATTAAGATTGAAGTAAAACACATTCAACAGGTGAAAGAGACCAGATTTATAAACTACAAATATACTCATTACAGCTTACCTAGCCTGGAGAGGCAAATCCCCAGGACAGTGTGCTTGAACATTAATTAGATATACAGGCATGTCGGTTATGTGAAGTTAAGATTATGGCTTATCTTGTTTATTTTTTGTTTATCAAAGTTAAATATAAAATATAACTCATGGGCTTCTGTTTAGTGGCACTGGTGTTTTTTGTTTATTCTGTGGATATTAACAAGCAGAAGGTGTTGTCCTGTGCTAGTGTACTGGTGATGCAGCTTGTGAACTGGAATGTGGTTTTTCATAGCACAAGGTTCTTAATTTTTCATTGGGCAGAGAAAAGGGCTCATCACAATCAGATTAACATGTACTAGGAAGTGTTTTGTTTTGTTATTTACGTTTTGCAGTATTGTTTGTGATACATTGTTTTCATGTTCTGTTTGTCCAAGATGCCAAACCTAAAGGAAATGGTACTTTTTGTTAATTTGTATTGTATAAAGTGCTTGAACTTGCAGTATCTGTTGTGCATGTACAAAAAGTAAAACAGAAACAAAGTAAAACATAGTCGGTAGGCATATTTATTTCCACAATAGTCCTATGTTGAAGAATTTTCAGATAAATAAATAAACAAACTGGTATTATGTTTAACATTATAAACCTTCATTATTTTTTAAGTAGCAAGAGATTTCGCTATATTTCCCCAGAGAACTTGTATCCATAACTTTATCATTAATTTGAGCTCTATATGAGACACCCAATTGCTTTCTACTATGAGACACAACCCCCCTTTTTTTTCTATTTGTTGACCAAATTATTACAGTATGCTATTAATTTATGTTTAGAGGATTATTGAGTACAAGTGCATTTCTCTTTGGGATTTTTTTTATTAGGCAGGTATCTGGTGGATTTCTCCTCTACTGTGCCATTATGATAGATGTTGTAACCACAGCATTTTAAGAAAGAGGGAACAATAGACATTGAAGCTGATAAATTACAGCAGCAGCTGCTGTTAGTAAATTGAAATATTTACATTTAATGTCGTCACTTTCTTTCCTAACACAACTTTCTTATAGAATATCTCTTAAATTCATTTGGTTCAGGGTTACCAAGTAACGTTTAACAAGCGTGTAGGAATCGAAGTAAAGACGATGCAAAAACAACAATTTCATGCACAATGGATATTGCAAGTGTGTGAAGAATACTGTGTTGCTATACTGTATGGAAGCTGCCTGGAAAACATTTAAACAAAGGAAACCATTTTCTAACTGGGTGCAATATCTAACCATGGAACTATAATATGTTCTATGTAAATAGTGTGATATGTGTAGATGTTTTGTGTGTTTCACAAAAATTCATCAGAATGAAATCTCGCACCAATATCTTGCATATATTGATCTTATTTACCTGCTTGGAAACATTTTTAAAAGAAGAAATGCATTTAGTGTTTGTTCATGTCTTGTCATTGTTTCTGTCATTTTTATTTCACATTAGGGTGGATCCACACTTGACTTCATTGTCTGTAGCAACTATCTTTAGCTTACAGTGTTAACCAGTTCCTTCTGTTTTTTAACTGTCTAGCTTTGAGAGTTGAACACTGTTTGTAGCATGAGTTGAAACAATTGCATGTGGCTTGAGAGGTAAAACATGTATCTGGTTATAGGAAGGTAGTTTTATTTAATGATGCACTCAACACATTTTAATTACGGTTATATGGCATATGGTTATGGACCTCACAGATAATGAGGAAGAAACCTGCTGCCACCATCTAATGGACTACCCTTTCCCATTAGCAGCAAGAGATCTTTTATATGCAGCATCCCACAGACAGCATACCTTTGTTACACCAATTGTGTACTGGCTGGAATCAGAAATGGCCCAATGGAAATACCAAAGGAGATTGATTTTAGACTGACACACATCAGATAAATGCTTTATCTCTGGGCTATGACTCACCTATAGAGGTAAAAAGCTAAATTATTTTGATTACAGAGCCATGTAACAAGATGTTTGTAGAGCTGTTCAGATGAGATTAGAATAATCCAAGATGTATATTATAAACTTATTTTAATTTTCTTAACAACATTCAGAGAAACATGAACTCAAACAGACTGGTCAGTTTGGATCCACCACCTCATGGTTCACATTAGTTGACCGTCAAATCTGTTAAATGTGTAATAAAAAAGCAGTCTCTTAAGTGGCAGACCCTAGTTTCAGCCAGTAAAAATGGACACTAAATTTAGTTAATCTACAAACCTGTAACATCTCTATAAAGTTATATTAAAGTGAAACAAGAGTCTGTGATGTTAAAATCGGGAATTTACTTGCTAGACCTTATCTCTATAACCGATACTTGTCAGTGGTACGTGCGTTTTTAGAATTGTGGAAATTCATTTTGTGGTATTAGAAACACCAGGATGACCGGAAACAATCGGATGTACGGAAATAGATCTGAACAATAAAATCTAAGTAATGTCTGATTTCAGTTATCAAAAAACTGATGGAATAGTGAAAAAGATGCACTAGTGTTTAAAAACTGATGGAATAGTGAAAAAGATGTTCTAGTGTTTAAAAACTGATCGAATAGTGAAAAAGATGCATTAGTGTTTAAAAATTGATGGAATAGTGAAAAAGATGCATTAGTGTTTAAAAACTGATGGAATAGTGAAAAAGATGCATTAGTGTTTAAAAATTGATGGAATAGTGAAAAAGATGTTCTAGTGTTTAAAAACTGATCGAATAGTGAAAAAGATGTTCTAGTGTTTAAAAACTGATCGAATAGTGAAAAAGATGTTCTAGTGTTTAAAAACTGATGGAATAGTGAAAAAGATGCATTAGTGTTTAAAAATTGATGGAATAGTGAAAAAGATGTTCTAGTGTTTAAAAACTGATCGAATAGTGAAAAAGATGCATTAGTGTTTAAAAATTGATGGAATAGTGAAAAAGATGTTCTAGTGTTTAAAAACTGATCGAATAGTGAAAAAGATGTTCTAGTGTTTAAAAACTGATCGAATAGTGAAAAAGATGCATTAGTGTTTAAAAATTGATGGAATAGTGAAAAAGATGTTCTAGTGTTTAAAAACTGATCGAATAGTGAAAAAGATGTTCTAGTGTTTAAAAACTGATCGAATAGTGAAAAAGATGTTCTAGTGTTTAAAAACTAGGGTCTGTCACTGGTTCAGATTACATGTTTCATTTTTATTATGAACATACAGTATGTGTACTTCAGTTTGAATGCTGTGCTGTAGTGAAAAACGTTTGATATACATTATGATTATTGCTGAAATGTAGTTATAGTATGGTACAGGTCTGGGCACAAATCATTCATAGATCACTTTCTGAATGCATGTTTTTCTAATCCTTTGTTTATAGCTAATGTTCCTGGGGTTTTAAAAGTGCTATATTTCAGTATGTTAATATGTGTAACATTAACATACTATATTCAAGTTCAAACTTCTTCTTTCTTTCTTTTTTATAAATAATTGCATATTAAACAAAAAGGTACAATATGTATGCATGTTTATGTGGTACAAAACACATTAGTCTTAGTTGACATGTTGTATTTTTGTAACATATTACCACTTGTAAAGATGAAACTGAAGTAATTTCAGTTATACAAATGTGTTTACGGTATTTTATTTTATTATTAATGTTTTTTAGTTTGCATGTACCTGTGTGATATTTAATAAATAGTAATAGCATTAATGAAAGATATTGTCACATCTTTCAGATAACTAGTCAGTTTGGTTACCAAAAAATCTTTTCTAAAAGTATTTGTTAATTTAAAACCAAAACAAATTCTGCAGACTTTTTTTGTTGTTGTTAAAATGTTGGGTTATGATTACAAATGTTAATTTGTTTGATACCAGAGTTCCTAAAATAATATGTATAAAAATTATTGTAACAAATGAGCATGCGCATATGGGTTTATATTTATAAGTGTTATTCGTTCGCGTTGAGATTAGTTGTTTGAAGTTAGATCTATTATGTTCTGATTTGAAGTTTTTAGAATTTTGTTAAATGCATCACATGTTTGACCTGTATCTATCACTATACAACAAGAAGAGTGAACATGGAACAGGTTTAGTTATATTTGTCAAAAGAAGAATTTTCTGAAATGCCTGGTTAGTATACCTTGCACTCCTTTCTATAATCCAGCTTGGATTAATCTGGCTCTATCTATAAAAACAAGATATTAATTTCTGGGTTTAACACCAAATCTTTTATATCGGTAAATAAAGCACCTTAATATACTATACTACTCTCTCCATCTAAGATCCCACTTGAAATCATTTGAAATCTGAATTGTAGAAACCGGGGATGTCGAGGTTTTCATGTATGAAACCAAATAATTTGTTAGTTTACAACAAACCATCTTAAATGTATATTGCACTATTCTCCCCTTTTGAAATCCAACTTGGAATAATGCATCTGTGAAATCTAGGGATCTTAATTTCCGAATATGAAACCAAATTGTTTTCGCTGTATATGCCAATAGCTAACAGAATTTGGCTAAATATCATGGTGGTGACACTTTAGTTCTTTGAACCCAGTTGAAATAATCCAGCAAAATCTGTCAAACCACATGACTGGATATGGCACCAACAGTGTACAGTTGATTCCTATACAAGTAATCACCATGTCATTCATGGCAAATGTCTAGTACACAATGTACTCCATGCTCTGACCCCAGTTAAGTAATTTAAAATACAGTTTTCATTACTCATCAAGATAGATGACCCAGTTATATTGCAATATTACCTACTTCACTAAGAAATGTTTTCTTGCACAGACATTATTGATGCAACTTTTGCAATCACGTTTGATGTGGGTACCAACCACTGGTTGATATTTTAGCAACACTAAATTAAACTCATTCTTGTCATTGATTTGAGGATCAGAAGACTTAATTTCATTTCTTTGGGGGGTGAGGGGGTGGGTGGGTGTATTTTTATTTTATTAATTTTAGGTTGATTGAAAAAAAAAAAATTAAAATAAATATACAGGTGTATCTACCAAAAAGATAGTTTTCAGAGATTATTAAAGATTTTTCTAGCAGAAGAATGTTTCTTTCAGCTGTCTCTAGCGTTTTATTTAAGATGGTATTAGATGGGAAAAAGAAGAAAGATTAACAGCTATATAGTTTATGATAGTCTAATCTGTTGTCAAGTGTAAGACCTCAGTGTATAACAACCACATATTTATTAAGGGTGATAACTCCACAAAACCTGTTTTAGTTCTACATAATAGGACCACCTGCTCATAATTGCATTTTTTGAAACATTTGTTTTTATTTTTTAAATTATTATTATTATTATTATTATTTTAAAGACCTGATAAAGATGGGTTAAACTACTTGCATTGGTCACATAATGAATTTAATTTTCTTATTTCTTTCCACATACATGTAAAAAGGAGAATCGGTCTTTGCTGTTTTGTTTATCGCTTGACCTGGGCCATTGTTTGTAAATACAAAACCCTGCTTTTCACGCTGTTATATAGCACTGGGTGATGCACATTAAGAATTACTTAACATTTGTGATGGCCAAAAGCTGTTTCTATTTGCTGATATGCTATTGCATTTGTATCATGGCATATTTCAGTAAATGTAGAAGAAACAATATTTTTATTGACTGCTTTGTTGATAATTGAATTATTTTTTTTAAATATTATTTTAATATTTTATTAACAGTTATACATTGTCAAGGTAAATCAACTGCAGATTGGTTGAGAAGAAATTAAGTATGCAAGCTTAACTATATTGTGTGGATACATAATATTTTGAGCATTTTGGCATGATACAGAGATGATCTTTGACACACTTGCATATGCCACTTTTTGGGGTCAGGCATCGGCATTGTACAGTAGTTTACTACAGATACATCATCTGACTAATACTGCGATATTGATGGATAACGAACGAATGCTGGTATTTTTGACTATTTATTGGGCTTTCACACCCACTACGTTGATGCTTTGAAAAGCGAAACCGTTATTTATTGAGAATGAGCTGGGTCTCGTGTTACAAGCTGTAGACATGTTTATGGTAATTTATTTAAAATTGTATATGTATGGGACATACTTTGACAATGTAGCTGTAAGTATTTGTACATGAACGTTAGTTATTACTGTTTGTATATATTGATTACAAATTTCCCATCCAAGAATCTCATTTGGACTTGCCCTACCCCTCCCTTTTTTTTTTTCTTTTTTTTTTTTTGAGGTAAAGTAATATGTAAATTTAACAATAATGTGATGCATAGAGGAAGAACTATTTGTGCTGCCTCATCAAGTGAAGTTTTTTGGTCTTCATTAAGGCATTTTTTTTATTCTTTTTAAAAACAACATTTTTGTCTTCTTTTTTTTTTTTATCAGATTCATGACTGTTTGGTCTCCAAGCTTTGTCTGTGTAACTTTTCACCTTTTTTCATATTGTGAAAATTTGCGCAAGTTCCTCTGTCTGGTTTCAACAACCAGAAAAACGAAATAAAAAGAAAATTTCTGAAATTGATGTTTTGTTGTCTGTTTGGGAAGTTATGATGTTACTTAAGCAAGTTATGATGTTACTTAAGCACAGAGCCTATTCAACTGATATGAGCACTTCATGACTTTAAGAAGCATTTGCTAGCCTTTTTTTTGTTTGCTTGATGTTAATATGAATACGATAATCACAGGGCAGGAATCTGTTCAGTTATTACTGAATACGTAAGGCAAGACCTATCACTGGTTACAGCTCTGATGTGGCTAGATTCATGTTGTAGCCAGTCTTCAGATCCCATTTCCACTAGCAAATCTGAATCCATACATGGTGGATGTTTAGCTTAGAATCCAGCTTGAAATAACAAGACTGCAAGCCTGTAGCATGTTTTAGTCGACCCCAGCCAGGAATGGATTTAATGGAGGTATATAACCTAGCACAGACTCTAATATAGTGTTTCTGTGTTGGTTGCTTATATTTGGTACGAATATTCCAGTCTGCACCAATGCAAAATAAATATTCAGTGTCCAAAATGGTCAGATCTGCTGATCCAGGCTGTTAAAACTTTAGGTACTTTGTCCTTGTGAAAAAACAACATTGAATGGTACTCAGTTTAAACTTTAGTTTTTTAGTTTAACATATTCGTTTCTGTATATCATGTGTGTTTTTAATTGTCCTCGTATCTGTTGAAGCTGAAAAGTAGTAGTCTCCACTTAATGGCACATCGGTTTACAGAGTATCGGTTATTTGCATATATTATACTTTACCTTTTAGAAATACATCCACCTGGATCGTCAGATGGGCTGGGTTTGGTTAAAATTCAGAACACCCGTCTCTGACTGGGTCAAAGGACGAAGTGCACGGTGGCACCCAACTTTTAATATCGCACTTAATAACGACGTTTTAATAACTAAAATTGTATATTAATTTTGTTTCTTCATAAAATATTAGTATTTGTATATTGAAATGTGTTTCTGATCGTCCTTGTGTTTGTATTAGGTCAAACTTCATTTTATTGTCTAATATATATTTTTTCGTACGTACGAAATTATTGAGGCTAAATCGTGTTTGTGCCATTTACAAACCTTACAACGACCAGAACCACATTGAACATTACATACACTGATATTCTAAACAAGAATCTATATTTAATATGTAATTTTAGTCTAAAAGATGTTAATAGTCGTGGGAAATCGAAAGTCTGACTTGAACTAAATATCCAGCTACATGTACTCGTGTGCTTGAAGGGGCGATACGTAGCCCATGGTAAAGCGCTCGCTTGATGCGCGGTCGGTTTAAGATCGATCCCTGTCAGTGGACTCGTTGGGCTATATCTCGCTCCAGCCAGTGCATCACGACTGGTACATCAAAGGCCGTGATATGTGCTATTCTGTCTATGGGATGGTGCATATAAAAGATCCCTTGCTGCTACTCTAAAAGAGTAGCCCATGAAGTGGCGACAGCGGGTTTCCTCTCTCAATATCTGTGTGGTCCTTAAACATATGTCCGATGCCATATAACCGTAAATAAAATGTGTCGAGTGCATCGTTAAATAAAACATTTTCTTTCTTTCGTGTGCTTGAAACGTGAGGGATCCTACGAGACTAGGATGTCAATGTTTTGAGAAACTAGAGTAGTCTGAGACGCTACCGTTATCTCTGAAGTTAGCAGCTTAACTCTCAGTTATTTTAAATGTACTAGGGTGAGGGGTGATATTATTTATATTCATGGTGTATAATATGTTGATTGAAACGCTTGTGTAGCAGTTTAGCCACATATGTTACCTATTGTTGTACATAGAATTCCATTTTGTGGTATACACCCTTAACAAGCATTTACAGGTCCAAATAAAAATCTGGACAAATTTATTTGTAGAGTGCCTGACGAATTTTTACATAATAATACATCAGAAATAAAATTGTGTTAGTTATTTAAAAAAAAAAGTAACAAGAATTTTTGAAAGGGTCAATCTAAAATGACGACCGTATACCGTTTATTTGCCAGTAGACAATTCTGACTCGTATTCATTGCTCTGCTCACGAATAAGCAATCAAACCAGATTGAACAAGTCAAGATACTAAACACATAAATCACTTGACACACACACGAGGTTACATATCGCCGAGTCGGACGTCGCACTGCTTTGTAGAGTCCATACTGAATTATTTGCCAGATCAGATAGATCGCCATTGTGCTGTACTCGCGAGTTCTGTCAGAATGAACTTTTTGTTAGGTGCTCCACACGAACAAAGTCAAGAGTCTAAGAGAACCCATGTTACGGTCCATTAGTCTGTTCGCTAGGCACCACAAGAATGTTTTAGTTTTTTTTAAACGGAAACGAAAGAACAACATTTGGAATCGTCCTCGATGGTGTCGTGGTTTAACCAAATTGTTTTAGCTGTATATGCCAATAGCCAACAGAATTTGGCTAAATATCATGGTGGTAACACTTTAGTTATAAATTTTTGACCCTTAAATTCTTTTGAGTAGTATATATATTCTACTCAAAAGAATTTAAGGGTCAAAAATTTATAACCAAATAAGTTTCAGAGTGTATTAGATTGATGATGTAAACTACACCAATTTTTTTATTTATTGTTCCATATTTACAAAAAAACACAAATAAACGTCACTGTATACAAGAAAGTCACATGACATGCTGTCAAAGTTGAAGGTTGTCAAACATGGATTTTACACATTAGAACATTCGTTTAATAGTGTGTGAATCCACCACTGGCGCGAATACACTCGACACATCGTTGCCTCATGCTGTTGATCAGACGTCTGAAGAACTCTTGGGGAATGGCCTGCCACTGCCATAAGAAGTTGACCCAGATCATGAAGGTTGGCCGGAGGGGCATGGTTATCCCGAACTCTCCTGCCTAATTCGTCCCAGGCGTTCTCTATTGGGGCCAAGTCAGACGAATATGCTGGCCAATCCATCCTGGCGATACCTTGTTGTTACCACCCTGGCTCGGTGGGGTCTGGCATTGTCATTCTGCAGAACTGCCCCGCCGCCAATCTGCTGAAGGCCTGAGAGAAACAAACGGCCGGATAATCTCATTCACATAGCGGATTCCATTCAGATTGCCATCCACCACATAGAGGGGGGTCCTGTGGTGGATAGAGATGCCGCCCCACACCATGACGCTGCCACCACCGAACCGGTGACGTTGTCTAACGTTAACGTCAGCGAAGCGCTCCCCAGGACGTCTGTAGACACGAACCCGACCGTCGTTGAACTGGAGACTAAACCTGGACTCATCATTGAACATCACTCGACCCCACTGAACACGTTGCCACCGCAGATGAAGCGTGCACCAGTGACGTCTGGCCGTTCTGTGACGTGGTAGGAGTGGTGGTCGAACAGCCTGGCGACGGCAGCGTAGATTATTGGCTCTCAGACGATTGCGTATGGTTTGATCAGACACTCGAGTTCCAGTCGCAGTCCGCAGATTGTCACGTAATCGGCGTGCAGTGGTTGTGCGTTGACGTAGAGCCATATTGGTGATGTAGTGGTCCTCTCTATTTGTAGTGCTTCGGGGTCTTCCCGAACGTGGACGATTTCGAACAGAATTCGTTGCTTGGTACCGTTGCCACAGTCGGCCAACGACACTCTGACTGACACCAACCAAGTCTCAGAGCAACATTTCTTTGCGTATTGCCATCCTGAAGCCAAGCAATAGCCCTTCCTCGATCTTCGATGGTCAGTTGACGTTGTACCATTGTCGAATTTGGAGTGTGCACCGTACACGAACGCAAGCTCCAATTATACGGAAATTCAGCATTGGGAACATGGAATACACGTGCAAAGCGTGCAAATGAAGCGCTTTGTGAAAAAGCAAGTTATGGGCACTTAGCAGACCTTTCGCTTTCGCCCTAATTTACGTGCAAATGTAAGCATGTTTTCGCCATTAGAACTAGTCGACAGTGTCAATGACAGTGGATTTTAATTCATTTATGGGTTGCTTAGACCCACTTTCGTCAAAATGGAACAATACCATGCGTGACATTATGGTCTAGCTAATATAATTGACATTCAGAAAATAATGTCGAAAATATCGTCTGACCCTTAAATTCTTTTGAGTAGTATATACATGGTAAAAAGGTCTCAGGTTAGCACATTTTGCCCGAATATCTGTATAATCTTTGCCAACACTAAGGGAGCAGTTGCGCCCCCTCCCCGCCCTATGTCTCGTACGCTTATGTTTGGAATCTAAACCGTTACCAATTAGAGCCCAAGTAGGAAGGTGGGACACTGACTCATTTTATCTCTTCTATTTTAAAACGTTAGAAAGAAACAATAAAACGCTAGTTATAGAATACACCAACGCAACAGATCTATGATTAAAAACTAAACGGATGCATATCATTGCACCTTCACCCACTCCGCCCAGTAACTAGCTTCAAGCTTCAAGTTATCAAAGTTAATCAAATATACACATGAACATTAATTAAACACCGCCTAGTTTTGACCATGTGACTTATTGTTCACTAGTAATTGTGACCATTTCGTGGATACCAAACTCTAAAATTAATGTTCTGTGTGTATATAGGGGATATTGAAAACGAGTGATAGCAAGTATTCCAGCGAAAAAAACAGAAACCTTAAATATGCAAGAAAAATGTAAACCTTCTAAATATCAGATTTAAGCCTCGTCGGCACGGCTAACTCGTAAGTTGCCCTTTTAGCTGCAATACATTTCAGGTGTTGGTTTATTCATTTCCACATGTATATATGTGTCTGCACCCCAGAGTACAAACTTATTTTTCACAAAGATGTAGAATTAATATTTTATTATTTATCTATTATTGACCGTCATTGAGGACAATATCATATTTTATGGACCAAAGAAATTGATATTGGCCGAGGACACCGGCCGATGTCAATATCAATTTCTTCGGTCCATAAAACATGATATTGCCCGAATTGTGGTCAATAATTGTTTCATAATAATTGTTTTATAATAACGAATATATAATAACAGCAAAGCGTCGTGTCACAAGTTTGTGGTGGTTAACATTAGAATTAGCAGTTGACGTTGCGTTACATTACCTACTTAATAATTGGATGGAATTTTGTCTCATCTTTATTTTCATTGGCTAAATCTCCCAGGGCAATATCACTTTCGATCGGACCGGTGGAACCGTCTCAGGGCAATATCACTATTTCCATCGAAAATTAAATTCTTTCTAAAAGACCAATTGGGAAGTAAAATCTTTTACAAACTACTAAATAAATCATCTATAGTTCCTACATCACAAATGAAATATTCAGCGGAAGGTTGTGATTTTACCTCTTCATTATGGACGAAATATTATAGTTTACCATTTTGCTCTTTAAAAGACCCAACGCTGTTGTGGTTTCAATACCAGATTTTACATAGAATTATACCAACAAATACCTTTTTACATAAAATAAAACTGATTGATTCTAGTATGTGTGTAACTTTTGTTCACATGAACCAGAAACACTGCAGCATCTATTTTATGACTGTCCTAAAGTCGTTGAACTCTGGAGTATTATAGAAAAAATGGTTATTACAAAAAGGTGATTATACCCAGCTGAATAGGAACACAGTTTTATTTGGAGTTATAAATAGTAAACATATATTTGTAAACTAGTTAGTTGTTAACGTAAAATATTACATATTACAAATAGAAAAATACATATATTATAAAAACTGTTTACATACAGAATTCGACGACAATTGGGGACCATGGTTAAAAGTTCTAGAAGGCCACAACTGAGACACTTAATACTTTTGTTATGTGTATAATTTTAAGTATGACGCCAGTTTGGAAGTATATCTATAACTTCATTTTAAGTTTTCTCTTTTCAATCTTAGACCGGCCTCGGTGGCGTCGTGGTAGGCTGGTAGGTACTGGGTTCGGATCCCAGTCGAGGCATGGGCTTTTTAATCCAGATACCGACTCCAAACCCTGAGTGAGTGCTCCGCAAGGTTCAATGGGTAGGTGTAAACCACTTGCACCGACCAGTGATCCATAACTGGTTCAACAAAGGCCATGGTTTGTGCTATCCTGCCTGTGGGAAGCGCAAATAAAAGATCCCTTGCTGCTAATCGGAAGAGTAGCCCATTTAGTGGCGACAGCGGGTTTCCTCTCAAAATCTGTGTGGTCCTTAACCACATGTCTGACGCCATATAACCGTAAATAAAATGTGTTGAGTGCGTCGTTAAATAAAACATTTCTTTCTTTCTTTTCACCGGCCTTGGTGGCGCAGTGGTTAAGCCATCGGACTACAGGCTGGTAGGTACAGGGTTCGCAGCCCGGTACCGGCTCCTACCCAGAGCGAGTTCTTAAGGGCTCAATAAGTAGGTGTAAGGTCACTACACCCTCTTCTCTCTCACTAACCTCTAACCAACTAACAACTAACCCACTGTCCTGGACAGACAGCCCAGATAGCTGAGGTGTGTGCCTAGGACAGCGTGCTTGAACCTTAATTGGATATAAGCACGAAAATAAGTTGAAATCAAATCTTTCTTTTCAATGTTCTTTTTATTTCCACTTTTGTTACTGCTACTTTTTTATATATTAGTATATTGTTTGCTATGTACTTTGTGAGGTAGTGAAATCGGGGCCCCAACCCTGCACTATCATAACACATTTCTGGGATAATACACTTTCTTTTTTTTTTTTTTTTTTTAAATCAATTTAAAAAAAAAAAAATCACTATTTACGGAAGGTCATGTAACTGGTTTTTGACCAATAAGAATACAAATATAGTTTCATTATGTAATAATAATGATTAATATCTTACGACCAAATACCGAGTTCAGTGGAATGACTTCCCAGATGCGTGCGAATGGGTATTTGGCGCAAAATTAATATAAAATAACGAAACTGTAGTTGTGGACGTGAAGCTGTGGTCTCCGTAAGAAAATCATGACCTGATTTTACTTCTTTACCTTCATCAGTTAGGGTTCATGTACGTTTTCCTGGGCATTCTTCAGCTACCTGGGTTGTTTGTACAGGGCAAGAGTTAGTAGTTGGTGATTAGAGAGAGAGAGAGAGAGAGAGAGAGAGAGAGAGAGAGAGAGAGAGAGAGAGAGAGAGAGAGAGAGAGAGAGAGAGAAATTTAGAGAGAAAAAAAAAGAAATAAAGAGAGCGAGAGGGGCATATATATAGAGAAAAAAGATAGAGAGAAAAGATAAGAGAGAAAGGATAGATAAATAGAGAGAAATAGTGAGAGAAGATAGAGAGAAAGAGAGACAAGATATATAGAGAAAAACAAGAGGAAAAAAGAGAGCGAGAGAGAGAGAGAGAGAGAGAGAGAGAGAGAGAGAGAGAGATAGAGAGAGATAGAAAGAGAGAAGAGGCATAGAGAGAAAAAAGATAGACAGAAAAAAAGATAAATAGAAAGAGAAATAACGTTAGAAATAGAGAGAATTTTTTTATTTATATATATATATATATATAGAGAGAGAGAGAGAGAGAGAGAGAGAGAGAGAGAGAGAGAGAGAGAGAGAGAGAGAGAGAAAGCGAGAGAGAAAGCGAGAGAGAAAAGATAGATAGATAGAGAAAGACGGACCGTTGGATTAACCAGCCAGGACGGCAAAAAAAAAAAAGAGTTGATTATTTGTCGTGTGTAGGCCTACACAAAAAAGTTGTGACCTCACACTTAAGCTCACAAAAATCATGAATTATACATACACAACACTTTTCATGATTATTGGATACATCATACTTAAAAATACGTAATACAATATACCAGAGATAAAAGATCACAGAACAATGCCGTGGTTGGCTGCATAAATGGCACAGCTTATACTTGAACATAAAATCCACAAAAGGGATTTCTTGATCCATTAATAACGTGAAGCATTGTGGGATATGCCACCTGTTTTGTATGGCTGACAAACAACATTTCACTGGCGTCCATAGAAACGTGTGCAAGAAGTGGAGCTAAACAACGGAATATCGACATGTGTTAAAAAACACCTATTTTCACCCGTATTTCACCACCTAGAAAGGTAAGTGTTTGTAACACTTTACACAGAAATTCTTTACTGTTACGGTTATAAAGCAAGTTTAATCTTGCCAAATGAAGATTTCTTTCTTTGAGTTGCGGCAATCATTCGCTAGCTAGTAGTGCGGTAGTTAACTTTTTAACTGGGTAGAAAACGGGTGTGTGGGGAGATAGGTATGTGAAAGATCTTTGTGTGAAAACCCGCTACGTGTAACTCGATTTTTGGTGAATTGCTACGGTGTGTGTAGGGGGAACTCGGTGACAAGTTTAGGAGGGGCTTCCCCACCACCCCCTGGTCACTTCGTTAGACCTAACAACAACAACAACAACAGCAACAACAAAATATACATGCAATTGAAGATAGATAGATAGATATAGATAGATAGACCGATAGATAGGTAGATAGATAGAGAGAGATCGATAAATAAATAAATAGCCAACGAAGTTGACAAAAACCAACCAACCCCAAACAAACATTAAACTCAAGTGTAAGTGTAGGAAATTATCATATAATGCATGAAGTATAAATAAAACTAGAAATGTCAAGTAATAAAATACATGAATGAATGTTTAACGATACCCTAGCGCAAATGAAAATCGGATTTTGGGTGTCAAATAAAAGTTTAATAAAAGAACAAAAGTCAATAAAACATTTTGTCATGTGTATGACGCTGTAGTGAATTGTGAATGAATATTTGAAGTATATTTGTATTATTTTATTTAAAATTTAAACATTAAAATAGTCATTCAACGACACCATGCACAAAGTTAACACAACATAAAATGGACATTTTACCCCCACCCCCTATGTGGTTAGGAACAGCACTTGCAGGGGTACATACCAAGTAAGTTAAGAAAGAAAATACTTACAGTAGACAGGCCACACCTGTAACAGGTATTACAGAATGCTGATAACGCTGTTATAAATTGAAAGGCTGTATAGTGATTAATTATTATCTTCATTGATTGTGTAGTGCTTAGCGTTCTGTCAGCATAATAATATTATGTGTGTGTGCGTTCGTGCACGTATGTGTGCGCGCGTGTGTGTGCGTGAAGGAGAGAGAGAGAGAGAGAGAGAGAGAGAGAGAGAGAGAGAGAGAGAGAGAGAGAGAGAGAGAGAGAGAGAGAGAGAAAGCTATAGAGAGAAAGATAGAGAGAAAAGATAAAGAGAGAGAGAGAGAGAGTGAGAGAGAGAGAGAGGGAAAAGATAGATAGATAGATAAAGAAGAGATCGGTGAGGGAATTCTGATGATTTATGCTCCAAGTTTACAACGCCGTACTTAGGGGTGAGGATGGGAGCAAAGAAAAATGAGAGAAAGTACCATTTTTATTTTTGTTTTAAAGTCACATCACTTACTGGAGATCCTATATTACTGTCTGTACTGTCACATCACTTACTGGAGATCCTATATTACTGTCTGTACTGTCACATCACTTACTGGAGATCCTATATTACTGTCTGTACTGTCACATCACTTACTGGAGGCTAGAGGCGGGACGTAGCCCAGTGGTAAAGCGCAAGCCTGGTGCGCGGTCGATCTAGGATCAATCCCCGTCTGTGGGCCTATTAGGCTACGTTTCGTTCCAGCCAGTGTAAGGCCGTTGTATGTGCTATCGTGTCTGTGGGATAGTGCATTTAAAAGATTCCTTGCTACTAATGAAAACAAATGTAGCGAGTTTCCTCTCTAAGACTATATGTCAAAATTACCGTTTTTTTTTTTTTTACAACCAATAATCAATGTTTAACAAATAAATGTTGTGATGTTGTTAAACAAAAAAACCCCGAATTTTTACTTTAGGCTAAATACAACGGTGGTACAATATATTGCACACACGATCACAAACACAATAAGAAAGAAACACAATCATAGCATATCGTACTTGAATGCCATTACATTGTTGGTGAGACTATATTAGTTTACGTAATTTTGGCACAAGTACACCAAATTCGTCCACAAAGACCTGTATTAGCTATATACTTTTACTCTGTGCTGTGTTTATGGACAATACTGACTAACAGCGGCTAAACTCAATCGGCCGTAGTCGATCGCATTACGTAAGTGATCGCAAACTTCCTAAGTAATTCATTCGAGCAACACGCTGTTTACACCTGCTGTTCGTTCGTGAGGACCTAATTACTGTTAAGAACAGTACCATCACGGGAATCCGATAGATCTGCGGCTACGTCATTAAATATTCATAATAACTGCATGTACTGGCTTTGCAGCTAAGCCGTAAGCTGTGTTGTACCGTGCTGGGTATTATAGTCATTATATTATTTAAAGAAGCTTTCTCTCTTACTTTTGGCTTATACCCATATAAGTATGAGATCATGAGACTTTTTGGGGCAGGTGGGTGGGTGGGTATGGGTGCATAGTAGCCCCTTATTGGCGCAGCTAATGAAGCCATGAGGGTGTACCACAATCACAATTATTTTTTTCAACCACATTGAATATTTAGGTGTGTTGCTATAAAGGGTTATAGGTTTTAAAATGTTTTAAGGATACCACTAGAGCACAGTGATTTCTTAATCATCAGCTTCTGGATGTCAAACATTTGGTAATTTTGTCGCGTAGTTTTCAGAGGAAGCCCGCTACATATTTCCATTAGCAACAAGGGATCATTTATATACACTTTGCTACAGACAGGACAGCACGCACCACGACCTTTGATATACCAGTCGTGTGGCACTGGTGTGTTGCTATAATTCATTATATATCAAAATATACACACATATACAAATAAACACATCCACGCACAATCACAAGTATATAATACATGCATGCATGCATGCATACATGCACACAGGATGCATACATACATACATACATACATACATGACTCGATAGTTGAGAACGTATCGTGGCAAGTCTTGCAAGTTGCGGGCGATTCGATGCCACAGGTTCGAGTCCCAGCAATGACATGAGACAGGCTGGCCAGAAAGGATTTAATTATCCCTTACATACATACATACCATGTGTGTGTCACACACGCACGCACGAACACACACACGCACGAACATACACAAACACACATACGTACGTACGTACGTAAGTATAGCGAATAATTTAGATCAATTCTGATTCAATAAAACCTTTGAAGACAGGTATCGTGCCTCTCTATTAACTATTAACTATCCTGAAGGATGAAAGAATATCTGCATGGCATAGAATCAGTGCATTATTTATAAGCCTGGAAAGTATATTCAGCGACATCCACAAAGGGCCGAATTTAGAACGCCTGTTGTTTAAGTATTGTCAATATATGTACTGGTAGTTACATGCGTGTAACAGACTTGGTAAATTCGGCTCAGAGTATGTAAATAAAGTAAGGAACCTGACGTAATCTATTGCAGTATCCGTGTGTACAGTAAATCTATCAGACCACATACTGGGCCAAACAGTTTTGGAATATACCTCTTTATAACTGTTAAATGTAGATGAGGCATGTACTTATATTAACCATATTGTCACTGAATTATCTTTGTATCTATGTATTTTTGTATCTATAAGCTGGAGAGAGAGAGAGAGAGAGAGAGAGAGAGAGAGAGAGAGAGAGAGAGAGAGAGAGAGAGAGAGAGAGAGAGGGAGGACGAAACAGAGAGAGAGAGAGAGAGAGAGCGAAAAAAGAGAGAAAAGACGTAACAGAGAGAGAGAGAGAGAGAGAGAGAGAGAGAGAGAGAGAGAGAGAGAGAGAGAGGGAGAGAGGGACGGGTTGGGGTTGGGGAGACAAACAAAAAACGTGAGAGAAGCATACCAACATATACATGTATAATATTAAAATCTTTATTGTTTAATACATGTACGATTATAATTACTTTAAAACAATACAATGTTTAACTTTAAAATAGTATGGTGTTTAATTTAAAACTACGCAATGTTTAAACTTTCAAAACTATTATTCGTTCCCCACTATGTTAACACAGAGGAAATTTATTCACAAAAAACCTGAACACATTTTAAATAAACACACATTATAAGCTTTGTGTGAAATCCAAACTTAGTTTCGTATTCCCGAGCACGAATTCCCATTTAGAGTTATTGCCATTAAACGAGCGAGTGGGACAATGTTTACCCGTTTCCAATAGCGCTAGGCATTGTTATTGGTTTTAGTTTATTTAGGCATCAATTTAGCCCTAAAAGCGTCGATTCTTATCGTATTCGATTCGCAATTCGATGAATACGAAGTGGGAACCATTTGAAAAGAAAATTTATATAATGTGCCTGGAAACATCAATGAGCATTCGAGCTTAATTTGCCACTGGTGATAATTACTAATAACTCACAGAAAAGCCTTTAGGAATTAAAAACATTAGTTTCTACTTTGATGTGTCTTTTACTGACGTACCAGGGTCGTATCCAGCTTAAAAGAACAGCGGTGATAGCAGTTAACTACCCAAACCACAACCCCAAGACCCCCTCCCAAACAAACAAAAACACCCCCCCCAAAAAAAAACCCAACAACACCCCCTCCATACACACACACAAAACTTTTATAAAACAACAACAGTTACAACAACAACAACAAAACCCCACCCACACACCCAAAAATGTTTTTTAAACATTCATGAAACAATACAAAACAAAAACCAAACAACAACAAAAAACAATTGCATGGATACATTAGGTTTTATCCAACCACACAAAAAGGGCGCTTCTAAACTAAAATAATATTTTTAAAATATATTTTTTTGGGGGTTAACAGCCCTCCTGTTCTCTGCTTGACACGGCTATATAGACGTCGGAACAAGCGTGGAAATTAAAATAGAATTAACTTGAGAAGGCATTAATTTAACTTCCTTCAGTAATTCTGTGAAAAATACTGTTATCTTGTATAAAACTAGATTCACTCTAACCTGCCTGTCCATTATTCTCATCTCATTGCTGATTGAGATGAAAGCACCCCCATCCACCCCACCCCGAAGTTGAATAGTTCCGGCCATACCCGAATAAAGCATTTCCATTAATACTAAATTCTGTACTTCTGTTGTTCGAGTAGCTCGTACAATACTACCTGAGGCATTGCTACTTTGATTATGGAGTTCACTAAATACTGGTATGGATTAGCTAACATACAAAACTGTTTTTGATTGGTTACATGTCTGAATTAGACATTGTTCATTCTGGACTGGCAGTAAGTGATAATAACAAAGGCATTAACACATCTGGTGTTTGGTGTCAATATTGTTTGACTAGCACAGTAGCAGTAAAACGTGTTAGAATAATAAGTCAATAGAGTTACAGTTTTTGTTTGTTTAACGACAACACTAGAGCACATTGATTTATTAATAATCGGTTGTTGGACGTCAAACGTTGGGTAATTTTGACCTATAGTTTTACAGAGGAAACCTGCTATATTTTTCCATTAGTAGCAAAGGATCTTTTATATGCACCATTCCACATACAGGATAGCACATACCACGGCCTTTGATATACCAGTTATGACTGGAACGAGATATAGCTCAGTGGGCTCACTGACAGGAATCGATCCTAGACCGACCGCGCATCAGGCGTCTTCTAGGTGTAGTTATAAAAATCATATACATGTATAGCTATATTTATGTCTTCTAGATGTACTTATAAAACTCATATAGCTATACTTCTGTTCTCGAGATGTACTCCTGACTCATATAACTAATACAGACACACTTTGTTCCGGTTGTCAACGGCAGATAAGCTCAATATTTCACGAGAAAGTTAAACATTTCATATCCCTATCAACAGACACCTTGAGCAACAATGAAAAGATTATCATTGTCATTCAGTGCAATCGGTGGCCGAGCTATTTTTAACAACCTTCCTGCTTGAGAAAACAGTACACAATACTTAGTATCACAATATACAAAACCACACAAAAAACTTTAAAAATTCGGTGATAATTTTTGGATCTTTTTTATATCTAAATTTGTTAAATAAAGTTAAAATAACAGGAACAAAGATGCAGGACGTAGTCCAGTAATAAAATGCTGGTTGGATGCGCGGTCGGTCTAGGATCTATTCCGTCGGTGGGCCCATTGGGCTATTTCGCCACAGTCTTATCATACAATGAAATAAATGCGATCGAAAGTGATTGCTCTATAATGTGTAAGTTAAATTGAAACGTAACGCATATGTTAACTGCAAGCGCAAGCGCCTTAAATAAGTTTTAATTGGAAAAGACGTTTAAATGTATTTTAAAACTGTTTTTTTTTAGGATAAAATGAAAGAAATAGAATTACTACATCCGTGTTCATTAGATAACATTTAGCTTACAAATCGTTTAAAAACGCACCCAACTCGTTTTCGCTCGTTACGGACGTTTTGAAACTCGTAAGATAAATAGTATGTAATTGCCACTCGTGTATTATTCTGTATTTATAGTTGACGATATTCGATAGCAGTATATCCGCGTAGCCAGGGTTTTATATTGTCTACGAGTCTATTAACTCCAGCGTTCACACGTGTTATGAGGTGACAGGCAAATATAAAAGGTGGGGGAAAAAGGAGAGGTGTGAATGAGGGAGCACCCCCCCTCCTCGCCAAAGCCAGTGTGGTAGTAAAACCATAAACGTTAATGAAAACTGTTAGGCTTCTATCCTGAATTAGTAAAATATATTATTATTAAATGTAGACATAACATTTCAGCTGTATAATGTGGACATAATGGAATAGTGTGGGTGGGGGTATAAGAAGAAAAAAGAGACACGAGTATTCTTTGTTGTGATTTGGTTGAAAACAGAGTCTGAAGGCCTACTGAAATACGATATTCCCGTGTTCTATTGTCACAAGTGGACTATCAGGTTTAGATATACAAGCATTACTCCAAGACGTGTAATACAGGTAGACTCGTCAGTGAAAACAAGTAAATACATGTATGTACATATAGTAGGCTAGAATATACCGGACCTTTAAAACAAGTAAATACATGTATGTACATATAGTAGGCTAGAATATACCGGACCTTTAAAACAAGTAAATACATGTATGTACATATAGTAGGCTAGAATATACCGGACCTTTAAAACAAGTAAATACATGTATGTACATATTATAGTAGGCTAGAATATACCGGACCTTTAAAACAAGTAAATACATGTATGTACATATAGTAGGCTAGTAATATACCGGACCTTTAAAACAAGTAAATACATGTATGTACATATAGTAGGCTAGAATATACCGGACCTTTAAAACAAGTAAATACATGTATGTACATATTATAGTAGGCTAGAATATACCGGACCTTTAAAACAAGTAAATACATGTATGTACATATAGTAGGCTAGAATATACCGGACCTTTAAAACAAGTAAATACATGTATGTACATATAGTAGGCTAGAATATACCGGACCTTTAAAACAAGTAAATATATGTATAAACATACAGTAGGCTAGAATATACCGGACCTTTAAAACAAGTAAATATATGTATAAACATACAGTAGGCTAGAATATACCGGACCTTTAAAACAAGTAAATACATGTATGTACATATAGTAGGCTAGAATATACCGGACCTTTAAAACAAGTAAATATATGTATAAACATACAGTAGGCTAGAATATACCGGTCCTTTTAAAACATGTATGTACATACAGTAGGCTAGAATAAAACAGTAATACATGTATGTACATACAGTAGGCTAGATATACCGGACCTTTAAAACAAGTAAATACATGTATGTACATACAGTAGGCTAGAATAAACAAGTAAATACATGTATGTACATACAGTAGGCTAGAATATACCGTCCTTTAAAACAAGTAAATACATGTATGTACATACAGTAGGCTAGAAATACCGGACCTTTAAAACAAGTAAATACATGTATGTACATACAGTAGGCTATAATATACCGGACCTTTAAAACAAGTAAATACATGTATGTACATATAGTAGGCTAGAATATACCGGACCTTTAAAACAAGTAAATACATGTATGTACATACAGTAGGCTAGAATAAAACAAGTAAATACATGTATGTACATATAGTAGGCTAGAATATACCGGACCTTTAAAACAAGTAAATACATGTATGTACATACAGTAGGCTAGAATATACCGGACCTTTAAAACAAGTAAATACATGTATGTACATATAGTAGGCTAGAATATACCGGACCTTTAAAACAAGTAAATACATGTATGTACATACAGTAGGCTAGAATAAAACAAGTAAATACATGTATGTACATACAGTAGGCTAGAATAAAACAAGTAAATACATGTATGTACATACAGTAGGCTAGAATAAAACAAGTAAATACATGTATGTACATATAGTAGGCTAGAATATACCGGACCTTTAAAACAAGTAAATACATGTATGTACATACAGTAGGCTAGAATATACCGGACCTTTAAAACAAGTAAATATATGTATAAACATACAGTAGGCTAGAATATACCGGACCTTTAAAACAAGTAAATACATGTATGTACATATAGTAGGCTAGAATATACCGGACCTTTAAAACAAGTAAATATATGTATAAACATACAGTAGGCTAGAATATACCGGTCCTTTAAAACAAGTAAATACATGTATGTACATACAGTAGGCTAGAATAAAACAAGTAAATACATGTATGTACATACAGTAGGCTAGAATATACCGGTCCTTTAAAACAAGTAAATACATGTATGTACATACAGTAGGCTAGAATAAAACAAGTAAATACATGTATGTACATACAGTAGGCTAGAATAAAACAAGTAAATACATGTATGTACATACAGTAGGCTAGAATAAAACAAGTAAATACATGTATGTACATACAGTAGGCTAGAATAAAACAAGTAAATACATGTATGTACATACAGTAGGCTAGAATATACCGGACCTTTAAAACAAGTAAATACATGTATGTACATATAGTAGGCTAGAATATACCGGACCTTTAAAACAAGTAAATACATGTATGTACATACAGTAGGCTAGAATAAAACAAGTAAATACATGTATGTACATACAGTAGGCTAGAATATACCGGACCTTTAAAACAAGTAAATACATGTATGTACATATAGTAGGCTAGAATATACCGGACCTTTAAAACAAGTAAATACATGTATGTACATACAGTAGGCTAGAATAAAACAAGTAAATACATGTATGTACATACAGTAGGCTAGAATAAAACAAGTAAATACATGTATGTACATATTATAGTAGGCTAGAATATACCGGACCTTTAAAACAAGTATGTATAACATTGTTTGTAAATAAGGTACATATAAGGCTAGAATATAACCTTTAAAACAAGTAAATACATGTATGTACATACAGTAGGCTAGAATAAAACAAGTAAATACATGTATGTACATACAGTAGGCTAGAATATACCGGACCTTTAAAACAAGTAAATACATGTATGTACATATAGTAGGCTAGAATATACTGAAACGTTTGTTTGTTTGTAAGTAAGGAATAGAATAATACACTCGTGTCCGTTAGATACCATTTATCTCACAACGAGTTGTTTTAAAATGTATCTAACGAGCGAAAGCCAGTTTGACACGTTTTTAAACAACGAGTTGTGAGATAAATGGTATCTAACGGACACGAATGTATTATTCTATTCCTTACTTACAAACAAACAACATCAACAACAGGTTCTACAAATTTTACATCTTTTTCGACTAAAAGTTATTTACAGCCGTTGCACTTGTAGCTGACTTACGTGACATACAGTGTAATCGATTTCCACTGTGCTGGGTTTTTTTTTTAATTGAACGTATGGCATTGGTGACCTAGGCCAGAATATAATTAACCTTTAAAACAAGGAAATGCATGCAGGTAAATACAGTAGGCCAGAATATACCGGACCTTTAAAACAAGCAAATAGATGTATGTAAATACAGTAGGCGAGAATATACCGGACCTTTAAAACAAGTAAATAGATGTATGTAAATACAGTAGGCGAGAATATACCGGACCTTTAAAACAAGTAAATAGATGTATGTACATACAGTAGGTGAGAATATACCGGACCTTTAAAACAAGCAAATAGATGTATGTACATACAGTAGGCGAGAATATACCGGACCTTTAAAACAAGTAAATAGATGTATGTAAATACAGTAGGTGAGAATATACCGGACCTTTAAAACAAGTAAATGTATGCATGCAAATACAGTAGGCCAGAATATACCGGACCTTTACAAAATTAGCACGACTTGTGTTTCTTTACATTGGCGGATCCAGAAGAAGATCACAAGGGTTGTTCCATGATCCCTCGGCCGTTTGAAGTGCCCATTTTAAATATTTTTCTTCTTTATTTTTATTATGATTATTTTGATATTTTTTTTATAAATTCATTATCCACAATATACAACACTAAATGGTTTGGAAAACGCGCGTCTGAGCAACTTTATTAAAACTAATTCTGCAGTCTGAGTGCATGTCCCCAACCGCCCCCTCCTCCTCTACACGCAGTTCTCACTCCATTTGGAAATTCTGCTCATTTAACATCGGCATTCTCAATTTTGGCGTTTTTAAAATGGTGTGACCCCCTTTACAATATCTTGTATCCGCCCCTGCTTTCGTGTCTGACAGATGCGAGGGGAGGGCGGGGGACAAGAAGGTAAATACATCCCCTAGAAATATATGAAAAAGAGCCCTTTTAGTTAAAAAGTACATTTTATATATGTATTAATAAACGGTGAATACACTGCCTAATAACTAGAGCATGCACCTTAACGGGACATACCCTAGTTTTTAAACACTACAGGACCGACCTCGGTGGCGTCGTGGCAGGCCATCGGTCTACAGGCTGATAGGTACTGGGTTCGGATCCCAGTCGAGGCATGGGATTTTTAATCCAGAGACCGACTCCAAACCCTGAGTGAGTGATCCATAACTGGTTCAACAAAGGCCATGGTTTGTTCTATCCTGCCTGTGGGAAGTGCAAATAAAAGATCCCTTGCTGCTAATCGGAAGAGTAGCCCATGTAGTGGCGACAGCGGGTTTCTTCTCAAAATCTGTGTGGTCCTTAACCATATGTCTGACGCCAAATAACCGTAAATAAAATGTGTTGAGTGCGTCGTTAAATAAACCATTTCTTTCTTTATTTCTTTCTTTAAACACTACAGCAAATATTAGAGCCGTTTATGATCACTGAAATCAAATATTACTTATATTTTAGTTTAGATTATACATTTCAGTGGAACCGAAGTGTTTCTGGTCATCCTATTGTTTCTAATATTACAAAATGCATTTTTTATATTTTTAAAAACGCACGTGCGTCTGAGAAGTAGCACTTAGTGATTCGAGTTCTAGTCCATTTCTTTTAAAGGATATTTTCCTGTTTTAACGTCACAGAATCTTGTTTCAATTTGTTGTAACTTTATCCAAATGTATTACAGGTTTGTAGATTAACTAATCTTAGTGTCTATTTTTACGAGTTGAAACTAGGGTCTGCGCCTTTAAAGTAGTATTACGTCACACGAAATCAGTAGTTCCCAGCTTGCCATATTTCCAGCAATGACAGTGATGGTTTATTGTTATTTGTGCTAGGCAAACAGTATTACGTCACACGAAATCAGTAGTTCCCAGCTTGCCATATTTCCAGCAATGACAGTGATGGTTTATTATTATTTGTGCTAGGCAAACAGTATTATCAATGTGCCATAAATTCGTTTTTTTTTTTAAATGTAGAACAATGAGGTATACTTCGAGGTTTGAACCCAGCAGACCCACAGGATACAATGAAGTCTTAACAGCAATTAGAAAAACAAATTTCATAATAAAACTTTGTACCAAGTTGCGTATTCGTTTCACGCACAAATGCATCATTTAGGCCTCTAAAACACACGGCCAGGCACGTAGGGATGATAGCAAAAGGGGTAGGGGGCACAGTCTTTAGTAGGGGACACACAGATGTTTATCTTTATTTATATAGACTTGGAAATCCCCCACAAAATAACATATAAAAACACAAAATAAACAAATAAATAATAATTAAAAACAATCACACCAAAACAACCCAATTAAAACAACCATATATATGTGTTCTCAAGTGAGGGGGAGGTCCACACAGCATCGCCCCTCCCTCTAGCGGTTCTTACGGGCCTGGCAACTACAGTACTGTAACTGTTATAATAATAAACTCATGTGATGTCGCCAGTATATATAATACAAATGAAAGTGGGTGATCTATTTTAAATAGTTAACTAATAAATAATAATAAAAATAAATATACTCGAGATTGCAGTTTTAAGAAATCTTCTAAACAGAGAGAGAGAGAGAGAGAGAGAGAGAGAGAGAGAGAGAGAGAGAGAGAGAGAGAGAGAGGGGGGGGGGAGAAGAGAGATATGTGGTGAGAGATTGCATTCATTTGAGAGGGAGAGAGAGAAAGTTAGAAAGATAGAGTGGTGGTGAGAGATAACATGAAAGTGAGAGAGAGAGAGAGAGAGAGAGAGAGAGAGAGAGAGAGAGAGAGAGAGAGAGAGAGAGAGAGATGTGGTAAAAGATTACATTCATTTGAGAGGGAGAGAGAGAAAGTTAGAGAGAAAGATAGAGTGGTGGTGAGAGATAACATGAGAGAGATAGAGAGAGAGAGAGAGGGAGGGAGGGAGGGGAGGGAGAGAGAGAGAGAGAGGGGGAGGGAGGAGAGGGAGAGAGAGAGAGAGAGAGAGAGAGAGAGAGAGAGAGAGAGAGAGAGAGAGAGAGAGAGAGAGAGAGAGAGAGAGAGAACAATATCGACATACAGACTATTAGTGAAGTAGACCAGTAGTGTTTTATTACACTATATAACGGGATTAGCCGGCGGTTGATTGATCACCTAAGAAGTGTGATATGAAATGAACTCTCGTAGTTATTACTTTTATTGCCGGATATTGGGGAGTAAAAGTCGCGCGTGATGAATTGTTATCATTATACACTAGAACGTTCTCCTATTCTAGACGCCGTTCGAAATAATAGATATATTAGAAGGGTTGATTGATAAGGTGGCGGATTTTATCCCTATTTCCATGACAATTTTTTGTAACGTAAAACACGTAGATTTACTGACACCCCCTCCAAGAAAGCAACAACCCCCCCCTCCCCCCCACAAAAAACAACAACAACAACAAAAAACCCAGGAAAACAAGAAGAAGAACAACAACGGCAATCAGTGATCTAAATGTTACCGTCCGGGGCCGTGAGATTAGTTTTGTTTGTCTTCCTGACGGACCGGCAACTGTTTTGCGTATTTTTGTCTGAGTAAAATATACACCAACATAGAAATAATTGTAAAATTGATTCCACCACAGAAGTCAATGATTATAAACCACGACATTTATTAGATACTTCGTGAATTGTATCAACGAATAAACCACGACATTTATTAGACACTTCGTGAATTGTATCAACGAGCAAGTCGACTTGGCTTGTAACATTGTTCATGTTTCATTTTATGTCGGCAATAAAATGCTTTTTGGTTTTTAAACGTTACTTTTCAACAACTTTAAAGGTTAAATGGGTCTGGTAACACTGACGATGCTTTGAAGTTGGTACCTTTGATCATCACAACCCATAGGCGTACAGGCTCTCAGACTATTTGCGCCCGAATAAAACGAAAATGCTCGAATATTAAAATCAATGTTTATCAATATAAGCGTTACTGCCAAACAGTAAAGTTTGTTTTATTTAACGACGTCGCTAGAGCACATTGATTTTTTTATCTTATCATCGGCTATTGGACGTCAAACATATGGTCATTCTGACACTGTTTTTAGAGGAAACCCGCTGTCGCCACATAGGCTACTCTTTTTACGACAGGCAGCAAGGGATCTTTTATTTGCGCTTCCCACAGGCAGGATAGCACAAACCATGGCCTTTGTTGAACCAGTTATTGATCACTGGTCGGTGCAAGTGGTTTACACCTACCCATTGAGTCTTGCGGAGCACTCACTCAGGGTTTGGAGTCGGTATCTCGATTAAAAATCCCATGCCTCGACTGGGATCCGAACCCAGTACCTACCAGCCTGTAGACCAATGGCCTGCCACGACGCCACCGAGGCCGGTTTACTGCCAAACAGCTATATAGGGTTGCAAACGAATCGCTACGTATGTTTATTTGGATTACCACTAATATTGTGGGTAGAATGATGAAAATGCATGGTGAAAAGGTTTCAGGCAAGCTCATTTTGCCCGAATATCTCTTTTTTGACCGAATTTAAGGATTTACTCCAGCCCAGCGGGTGCAGTTGGCCCCCCCCCCCCCCTGCCCCCTGTCTAGTACGCTTATGACCCAACCCCGCCACTGAACACCCAATAGTTGGAGAATTAGTTTTTAAATAGCTGAAGGCCTACAACAACAGCCGCACACAATTTATAAAATATATATAGCGACACTTTATAATATCGTATAGATTAATTATCATATTTCATATCATTTCCGTGTGTACGCTCGTGAAATTGTTAACATCCATTATTCATTTCTGGTGTAATAAATATTAAAATGAAGTGTGACGTAACATTTTATTTAATAAATGTAGTATTATATATTTTTTAAAAGATTGTACTTTACTTATTTCAGAGGCGAGTCATGAAAGAACGGACATATGGGTGGTACCCCTCTGCAAAAGACGTCTACACCACGAACAGAAGTATTTACACCCCATACCGTACGTTTCAGTTTTTTAGATAATAGTATGACACTTCATCTAATGAAACGATTTTATCATTTAATACAGTTCATTTCAGGTTATCGTATAGTAGACAGACCTGATGGAATTGTATCAGAAACCCAGGCTACGTTCAGGCCCCGTGCTTATAAACCTTAAAGTCTACACTTTAATAAAGTCCAGATTTTAACGTCATGGCAACGCCATTCAAATAGCATTATGTTAAAGTCTGGACTTTATTAGTCTAGACTTTAAGTTTTATAAGCACGGGCCCAGATGGCCGTTTTTCGTTAGACGTTTGCAAACTATTTTGACTGGTTGCCGATGTGGTCATTCGCTTTAATGTGTAGCATAAAAAAACCCCAGTCTAACAAGTGTTAACTACAAACTTACCCTCGACCTACGTTCACCCACCCGTTATTCACTAGACGTTTGCAAACTATTTTGACTGGTTGCCGGAGTGATCATTCGCTTTAATATGTAGCCTAATGATCAATCTAGAAAGCGTTAGTGACAAACGACTTGGCCTCAGACCACAATTAATTTCGCTATATGTGGCTATAACATTTTTATTAATATCAGCAGGCCCGTGAAGTTTTGTATGTACCTTTGCCTGCATGGGGGGACACATACCCTGAAAAGGACAACCCCTGTTGTCCAGCTCTTTCTCCCAGCATATTGGTTTAAACAGACACACCCTCTAAACCAGGCCGGAGTACACCCATTTTACACAAAAAGCACTACTTTTGCATGGGCCGGAATTACCACAAACAAGTCTTCAATGTCAACAAGTTACAAATGTTTACAAACTACATGCTATCCCCTGTCACTTCAGTTAAACAGTTGCCACTTCATAGCTGTCTGCCATGAAATAATCACAGTCAAACAGCAGACTACTTGCACGGTCAAATTTCCGGATTTTCGACAACCAAATGGGAAGATAACTGTAATCTGAGGCCACTTGCCGCTGTTTTTCACTAAATGTTTGTAAACTGTTTTGACTGGTTCCCGAAGTGGCTTTAATTCGCTTTAATGTATAGCGTAAGAGCCAGTCTAGAAAGCGTTAGCGACGATGACTAGCTGAACGCCATGTAGGGAATTTCACCCGGGACCAGTTTCTCATAGGTCGTTTAAATGGTATGGCATGCTTAAAACTACGTGTATTTCAGTTACACCCAGATAGACTCAATTTGCAATGAATTGCTGATCGTGCCAGATACAGAGTTATGTGCAAAATCAATAAAATCAATAAACAAACAGATTTTGAGAAGAGATTAAAACTAAATCGTTAACACAAAATGCAAGCTTCAGTTAATTCCTTTTCTAATCACGAATAGTGACTGAACTGTCGACGAGAGATCGGGACATAGTGCACGACGTAATACTCTACCAACTGAGCTAATAGAGAAATTCCCACTGGGAAGCTACTACAAGTACTATTTGTCAATACTGCTAGAAAGGAAAAAAAGTCGAGGGTGTTTATTACTCCATTGTATGTCATGTCACGTGCCAAAATGAAGGCGATTAATTATTCTACCATATTGAGAAAACGGAAACGAACCAACAAAATGTATTCTTTTACGACGCACTCAGCACATCTTGTATAAATCCACACTCAGTAGCGACTGGTTGTACTGTTTTCCTTTTCTAATGTCAAAGGCCGTGATATGTGCTGTTCTGTCTGTGGGATGGTGCATATACAAATATTCCTTGATACCAATAGAAAAATGTAGCGGGTTTCTTTTCTAAGACTATATGTCAAAATTATCAAATGTTTGACATCCAATAGCCGATGGTTAATAAATCAATGTGCTCTAGTGGTGTCATTGAACAAAACAAACTTTCACTTTCGTTTACAGAGCAAGAATGTCTATACAAGTTCAAGGACACGATGTACGACACGAAGCAGATCGCTCCGCCATCCCCCTTGTTGGTGGTCAGAGGTTACTCGCCAGACGCCAGTTGGAGCCCCGAGCAGTCGAGATCACGGAGTCCGACACGTGATCAGGTGTTTGTACTGAAGAGTCGGCGCTCCAAACACCACGTTCCCAAGTACAAACTGATCCCGACTCTGAAATTACCCACACCCACACAGTGCTGGGGCACCAAGCTGTCCGAGACGCCGTACACACCGGCCCTTCCGACAGACAACCCGCAAGAGAGTCACACGTCATCCAGGACGTCTGTCAGGATATCATGGCCCATTGCACATGCGGCAAAATCATATAGGATTACTTCGCAGGCGTCGAATAGATCCAGACCCGTGTCACAGGCGTCAGATAGATCCAGACCAACGTCACAGGCGTCAGACAGACCCAGGCCCGCGACACATGCGTCAGACAGATCCAGGCCCGCGACACATGTGTCAGATAGATCTAGGCCCGCATCACAGGCGTCAAACAGACCCAGGCCCGCGTCGTGTACACCCAGACGCAGTTCAGTGGCGTTTGATACAGCCAGACCCTGTTCACAGGGGACAAACACGACAAAGCCACCATGCACCCCCACGCCTGGTGTACACGGATTGAATTCAGCAAGGCCCATTCCGCAGGCGCCGTGCTCGCCCGAGTCCGTTACTCGGGTGTTGAACTGGCCCAAGCCAACTGCGCGGGAGTTGGTCACGCCCAAACCGCAGGTCACAGCCGACAGTGCAAGAAAAGGAAGCGTGGAAGGCGGATCGTCGAAACGAGAGCGCGTCAAGAGCGCTGTGTTACCGCGAGACAAGACGTCGCCTCCACAGCGCAATATCAAGTCTGCTGGCTCCTCTACCAGGATTCCTGTCTCGGTGAGCTTGCAGGATCCAGCAACCCCTGGAGGTGAAATCGCATCATCCACGTCAACTCCACACAAAACACAGCGCTATTCTGAGACGTGCGACCTTGAGGATTCGCTTAGAGTCCAGACGTCTGGTGCCGTGAACGCAGACGAGATTTCGAATGAGGAACTGGATTACGATGCGGCCAGGGAGAAGTATGGGTGGTATGCGGAGATACAGGGAGACCCGCTTGGTCTAAAGTATGTAAACACTGTTATGCTGTCATACACAGGTGCTTAAAATGTTATAGTCCCACACTAGTTAAGCCAGACTCTAGCAAATATTCCACTATAGAAATTTAGTCTAGTCACAATCGTAAAGTGCTACACCATATTTGTGGTAACCGTAACCGGATTGTACCATCCAATAAGTTCGTAGTAGGGCCTCGACGAGTCCAAAATATTGGACTCGAGTACTCGAGGGTCAACCTCGACCCGGCACTTACACTAGATGATAATGAGACTAGGGAATAAAGTAAAATAGCATAATGCATCTTAATTCCATCGCTGATATAGAAAGAAAGAAAGAAATGTTTTATTTAACGACACACTCAACACATTTTATTTACGGTTATATGGCGTCAGACATATGGTTAAGGACCACACAGATTTTGAGAGGAAACCCGCTGTCGCCATTACATGGGCTACTCTTCCGATTAGCAGCAAGGGATCTTTTATTTGCGCTTCCCACAGGCAGGATAGCACAAAATATGGCCTTTGTTGAACCAGTTATGGATCACTGGTCGGTGTAAGTGGTTTACACCTACCCATTGAGCCTTGCGGAGCACTCACTCAGGGTTTGGAGTCGGTATCTGGATTAAAAATCCCATGCCTCGACTGGGATCCGAACCCAGTACCTACCAGCCTGTAGACCGATGGCCTACCATGACGCCACCGAGGCCGGTCTCGCTGATATAGATGCCAAATCATGCCATTGTATTACATTCCACACATTTGACTTTTGTTTTGCCTCCATGTCTTATAGACCTATAATATAACCGGCGGCAAGCATATGACAAAATGACGTTAACAAATATAATTAAATGAGAGTGCTCTTCCTTGCACGGGTACTCGAGTGCTGTGAACGGACTCGAGTCTTGCTAGACTCGACCCGTGCTCGAGTACTCGAGAACTTGTGGAGACCCTAGTTTGTAGGTATGAAAAACTATAAATTGCAGTGTAAAATGAAAAATGACTGCTACACATATAGAAACCGACCACAAACTGGATATATACAGATAGTGGCATTCTGAAGCAGAAAATATATTTAATGTATAAATTTAGTCACCAAAAAGACTCTGTTAGTTAGAAACGTCTTACAATGGCTACAAACTAAGGATTGTCTCTGGAAGTTTCTAACAAATTAAAGGAACTGTGTGTGTACAACTGGCTTTAAAATTAATATAAGTGTTGATACAAAATATGTAATTAGTTTTCTTAGATGTATTACTTCGAGACGAACAGATTTTTTTCTTTCAGAACACTGAACTAATTTTCTGTGTATCATCAGAAAAAGAACGAAATATTAAACATGTACCTTTTCGTATTCAAATCTCTCGCTGTGGTTACTTTCTGATGTTAAATGGAGTTATGACCCTTGATCTTCAGAGATACGAAAAAAAAAAATCGAACTTTTATTCGCAACGCCTCAAGATAATGAACTGACATTTTGTATGTACCGTAGTTTTATTTTGTACTGTTTTCTATTTTTTCACGGAGTTATGATCCTTGAAATACGAAAAATTATTGGACCGGTAGGGGACATGTATTGCTTTAGCAGTGCTCCCTGAATGCTTGTTTAAACTTAATCCCCGTAAAAGTGTAAAACACAAGAAATACAGCTTCAACAGTTTCTGATTTACGATCTTGTCCGACTCATAATCAATTTATCCGATAGCATTTTACCTGAAGCAGGAAGAGGAATTCTTTAAACTATTTTTTAATCCCCGAATTCCGCATAAACACAATATAATTATAGCACTTAAAGAGAGAGAACTTGGAAAATCAGTCATAATAGGGTACTCTACCCCAAACTGTTGCTTGCCTATAAAAGTATATGACACCAGCAATGACAAAACACCCAAACTCCAACAAAGAACGGTACCATAACGATATGCCATAAAAATTTGTCTTTGCTTTAAAAAAGAATAATTTTCATAGTCACAGGTATCCATACTTTTGTATAGTTTTCAGTATCTCAATATCTCAATATCTGACCATTAGTTTAACGTTTAATGTTTTAAATTTAATAGGGGTGGATGGTGGGTGTGGAGGTGGCATACTATTTTATTTAAACATTTAAAAACAATCTCTCTCTCTCTCTGTCTCTCTCTGTGTGTCTGTCTCTCTCTCTCTCTCTCTCTCTCTCTCTGTCTCTCTCTCTCTCTCTCTCTCTCTCTCTCTCTCTCTCTCTCTCTCTCTCTCTCTCTCTCTCTCTCTCTCTCTCTCTCTCTCTCTCTCTCTCTCTCTCTCATACACACACACAAACTAAAACACTATATTTTTTCTTCATCAGAAAGCTTCCTCGACGTCCTGTGTACACGGTGCAGTGTGAAACGCCAGTTGTCGCCCCTGAACCTCCAAGAGTTCACATAGAAAACAAGGATATGTTTTTCTACAACACCATCCCTCGGAATCCGGGCAGTTTCACCGTGCACACGGAGTGGTTTTCAGAGGTTCTACAGGCTAAACGGATGGAGCTCCAGAAAAAGGAGGGAGTTAATTACAGATGGAGGAACTACGCGTTTGCGTACTAAACGTGAATCCCTCTGTTTCACGTTTAGATTAGACCGAATGTCGGCTGAATAGAGCTAAAGGATACTCTGGCTAGTTGTAGAAGTGTTCATGTTTCTGAAACTTAAGAAATTTCTGAAACATAGACAATGTCCTACAATAACTGTAAGGCATATTTGAAAAGTGATAAATCCGAATTCTGTAGTCCTATTACATTAATCTCTAACCCATCTGATACTTTTTAAACCGTGTGGGGTTAAAAAAAGACAACAACAACATAAAAACATAAATGAAAATCACGACTGGGAATCCCTGTCTTAAGAATTCAAAAGAAATCCAAGTCCGTTCTTTCTATAGGGTAATACAAAATTTAGAAAAGAAAATACTTTAGTTTTATGAAATAGAAATAAAAGAAAGAAAATAAGAAGCAAATAACATTCTAGGAGACATTAAAACAGTTTTAGTTTATCAGCGCTCAATACAATGATCGTGAACCTCAACTACATTATTTTAATTAAATCATGGAAATAATTAATGAGACGAAGTATAAAATAATGTCTATACCGACTTACTTATTTGAGAACATTTAAAAAGAGAGAAATCTATTAGCTGAAGAATAGTCGTATCAACACCATATACAATATTTTATCGTCTTGGTGCAAAAAGGTGCACAGACGTTTAATTGATATGAAAATTATTATATTATGTAAAGCTCGTACTCAATATGTATGAATGGATGAGTGAATGAATAAAGTAAATTAATATCAGTTAATGAAATTGGAGCTGGGCGGTATTGAAATTTCAGGTTCGGTATCGATACGGTATTCGGTATTGACACAATTCTGATATCGAGCGGTATTTTCGGTATACTCTGTTTTAAATGCTTTCCCGAGTTAAGGCTCACCCGCTAATTTTATCTTTTTTTTCAAGTTCAAGGTTATTTATTGCCTTAAATTTTACAACTCACCAGCATACATAATAAATACATGTATATATACAGTATGTACAGTATAATGGTTAGGAGCGATTTTCACATACTGTGGTGAATCATCTAAATAAAATTAAATTCCATACCCACTTTACTAAACGGCGGGAAATTTCGGTATTTTGAGATTTACTCGGTACGATAAATCAGCAATGATATGATACCGATATCGAACAGTAAATACGGTATACCGCCCAGCTCTAAATGAAATTAGCGTAAATCTAAAACACTTTCGCATATATGTGCATACCAGATTTCCTGCCAACTATATTTTTTCTTTTAAATTGTTTAAATATTATAGGTAAGTGTAAAAATATCAACTATGAACTCTAAAACTGTTATAAATGTTCACAAGTTAAACATTATACCTGAAACATTGAGAAAATAAATACAAACACAAAGAGAATAAAGGTTTACCGGTGAGTGTGTGACAGATATTATTTACGAAAGAACAAAATCTGTTTGATTTATTAATGAACATTATGTGATTCTTTCTTTGTTTTATATTTAAAGTTATTTAAAGTTATATATATATATATATATATATATATTTTTTTTTTATAATTATATCAAGATCTGAATTTGTTTAAAGTGATCATCAAGTATGACTGGATATTCTGTTTGTAGAAATCGTTTTTTGGTGTTGCTTTTGTTATTTTTTTAATTAATGTTTATTGTTTTTAAAAAGGTTTTGTTTTAATTATTGTATTTGCCATAAAACGATGCTGACCTGAAACATTTTCGCAGGAAAAATGTTTTGTGACGTCATTGATAATAGCTTGCACGTTATGGTGATGCACGTTGTATTTATATGTCAGTACACTGTTTAGAACACGAATAAGCACCGACTGTGATCTGTTATGATTTTGATTTATATTTAAGATTCAAGTACTCTATCACTGGCACTCAGTCGAACGTAATTCAGGATCATTCAAAGTAAATAGGTTTGTTGCATATTCGCAGTCATAACTGGTATGCAAATTTGTTCACGATTATACATGTATTGCCCATAATTAGCCCTTATTTAGTCATTTTGTTTGTTTCTTGTTTATGCATGTTTTGCATCCAGTTCCGTATGTGGAATGTTTATATGCAATAAAGTTTTTATCTTTTTATCTTTTATATAACTGCCCGCCTTGGACAAGTAGTTGTTATGAAGGAGCTCTTTCTGGCAGGTGGATAGTTGTGAAGCATATCACACCGTATCGTGACCATGTGATATTAAATGCCCTACTTTACTAATTTTAAATTTGGTTTTCCCATATACCATCAAGGTTCAAGAAGGATGTCCTGGACCCACTGTTCGAGCTGGCTGTCAGGACAGGGGTTAATGAGTATTGTCAGTGAGAAAGAAGTCGGCGAAGTGGTCTCACGTCTCCCCACTGGACTGATAAAACTCAATATGGGTGGGAGGCAATACTGGGATTCGAACTCGGCATCTTCCAGTCTTAACCATTGAACCCACAAGAGTCGGTGGATGCTTCGCTCTCAGAAGATCATGTTCAAATTCATTCAGCTTAGTTACCTTTGACACTCTCTCTGTTGCAGCTTCGGTGATATATTAATAGGGATAAAAACTAAAAATGTAAATGTTTCATCAGTTATGTTATTCATATAAATTATGAAAAAGTTACGGGATACCCTTTGTATTTCATAGTTCAGAATTCAGTCCGTGTTTAGGTTTCAGTCTTATTAAAACTGCACCATTGTCCATATTGAAAATACACACCCGAGCACCCGAAATGTTAAAACAACACAGACATATGGATACTTCTTGTTACAAGTGTGTATTCCTATGTCAACGTTGTTCTCATATTTGGAAATGTATACCACAGTGTAATTATAAACAACTTGGACTTAGGATATCTATAAATGTGTATCCTGGCGAAGTATGGGTAAAAAGTCTTCACTTACGAGAATTTAAAATACGTCAATCTCACGTGATGTTTTACGTTGCCATTTTGTTCTTTTACGTTTTGTTTCGATTTCTTTTTTGATGGTTACTTTTTGGAAAGTCTGTTGAATGATGGTGAACCTTTTTACTATGTATTGTATTGAATGTAGTTTTGTATTTATTCAAACAAACAAGAGTATTGTGATCAGCTGAGTATTCTTGTACGTGTACATTATTATTATTATTATTATTATTATTATTATTATTATATATTATTAGAGTATATATACATTTTTAAATAAATGTCTTAATTTAATAAACACTGAATATTATTTTTGTGTTTTATATTGTACAATAATAGCGATATCCAACGCTTGATTTTCTACCAAGACAAAGGTTGGTCTTAGCATCATAATTATGGTTGTTTTCTATGAATCAGTTCTATATTCTCGTTTAATAGTCCAAATAAATGTTTTTAACCAAAGGGAAATAACTCAAACAAATATGGAAAAAATAAATATGAAAATCAAACGTAGATGAAATATTTAAGACAGGAACTTACTTAATAAAAAAGTTTGTTTTTGTTTAACGACACCACTAGACCACATTGATTTATTAATCATCGGCTATTGGATGTCAAACATTTTGTAATTTTGACGTATACATGTAGTCTTAGAGAAGAATTTTGTAAATAGCTATATGTATGTAATCGTCAACCTCGACACACACACACACGCACACACACGCACACACACACGCACGCACACACACACACACGCACGCACGCACACACACGCACGCACGCACACATATGCATCAATACATATATCAATACATACATACATACGTACACACGTACGTACATACATACATACATACATACATACATATACACGTGCATACATACATATATACATACATACATAGTGTTGATTGCCCCATCCCCCAATATATATTCCTGGCTACACCAGTGCTCATTGCTCAAGGATAATACATTATAGTAGATAGTTATTATGCAATCACGTAATCTGAACAAAACAGTTATCGTATTCAGAATTGTATCTCGGCACAAGACAAACCCAAAGAACATTCTGATAAGGTTGTGATAGCTGCCATGAATGATTGTCATGTACTTTGTCTATAGGACTGCTACTCCCCAGAATATAATTCAAACATATGCATGTTAAAAAGTTTGTTTATCTGACGCCACCAGATAAAGATGACAATGGTAATGCAAATATCATATTCTAGATGTAAATGCGATTAAAAAAAAAAAAAAAGAGTTGAATTTAGTTTTGCAGATAACGATGTCCACTCCGCTCATAAGTTACACAACATAAATGATTTTTTAGGACGATTTGTATCAGAATGTATGGTGTTGTTTGCTACAATGTGCATAACAATAGTTTTGTGAATCAAACACCTGCTGGCAAACCCAGCAAAATACTTTCTTGCATGCAATACAACACATAATGTTACTTCCCTGTTCTTTTTCTATTGGAGTTTGACAACAGGGGCAGTATTTTGCGTTTTTGTTCTGTTGCATCCATTGCTTGAACCGGCCTCGGTGGCGTCGTGGTTAGGCCATCGGTCTACAGGCTGGTAGGTACTTGGTTCGGATCCCAGTCAAGGCATGGGATTTTTAATCCAGATACCGACTCCAAACCTTGAGTGAGTGCTCCGAAAGGCTCATTGGATAGGTGTAAACCACTTGCACCGACCAGTGATCCATAACTGGTTCAACAAAGGCCGTGCTGCCTGTTGTAAAAGAGTAGCCTATGTGGCGACAACGTCAGAATGACCATATGTTTGACGTCCAATAGCCGATGATAAGATAAAAAATCAATGTACTCTAGTGGCGTCGTTAAATAAAACAAACTTTACCATTGCTTGAATTTATGTATTATTGTCGTGGTGTTTGGCACGGTGTGCCGAACATTGCTTTTTGGAAGCAAACACCTGTTTGCATAACCAGCAAAATATCTTTTTACATGCAGAACAAACCATAGTGTCACATCCTTGTGTTTTTTCTATTGGAGTTTGACAACAAGGGCAGTGTTTTGAGTTTTCATTCAGTTGCATCCATTGCTTCAAGAAAGTCGAACCACCTTCTTCCTGAGACTTGTACATGGTGCAGGTGAGACCATCATGGAACTGGATGTGGCAGGAAGTACAGATCCTAATTTGACACTCACAACACTTGAACATGGATCCCTCAGCACTCACCCTGTAGATGACTGGGCAGTCGGGTGTGATGCAGTAACGATAATCCTTGTGGTTTCTGGACACAAACGCAGACACAGATGACACCACAAGCTGTTCCAGAGATACCGACCCATTCTTTATAAAATTAGACAGATCTCTCCACATAAAATGCATGTAGCACCTTTCTTGAGCACAGCCGATAGGAAAATCCTTGCAGTCTAGAGCCACCTGTAGCTGCTGTTCTATACATTCGTTGCAGTACGGATGGCCACACGATTCTAGGCGATACAGCTGGTCATACTCGACAGGCTGGAGGCAGACCACACACTTAGGGCGACCGTCTGCCGGTGTTTTCAACGGCAGAGTCGATGCTAATTCAGCAATCATTTTCTCTATGGTAGCTTCTGTTTTTTTAATGGCTTCAGAGGAACCTGCCACTTCAACTTTGTGTCTGTGGTGATCCAAGTTTACTGATACCAGTTCCATTTCGTTTTTCAACATTTCCAAGTCTGATCCATATTTAGCTGTAAGAACTTTCATCACACCTGCAGGTTTTTGAGGCCCTCTAAGATAAATGTCCTTCCATTCGTCTACTGAAATGCTACCCAAATACTCGCTAATGGAGAGGCTAACATCTGTGCATACCTCAGAGTTCCCTTTGATGGAAACGGTCATAGTGCGATCATCAACCACAATTAAACACGCCAGTTTTGACTGCAGGCCTGCTAAGAATTGTTTTCCACTCTTGGTAAAAAGATGCTTCAAACTCGAATTGTCTTTGCAATCAAGAACTTCACCTTGTATAATAGCGAGAAGGAAAGAACGCGCTCTTGCCGTCTGAACTGCATCAGAAGAGTTGATATAAATAACATAATTTCCACTTCGCAGTTCATTAAGACGTAGTGAAGTTGTGCCTTCTAAGTGATTGAGATATTCAACTGAATTCCGCAAATCTTGCTCAATAACCTTAAAGATGTTGCCTTTTACAAAAACCTGAGTTACAATATTTGGTTCCATCAGCAGTTTTCTTGTAGACATTGTGAAGTTTTGAGATAACATACTGCATGCTTTCTGACATTCATCAAGATGGTGGAAATGAGCATACGCTACATACATCGTCGAATGTGGCCTTGGTGTAATTACCTTAACACTAAACTGTCCCGAGGTAGCATATTTCTTGATTGCCTCTTCAATACGTGACCTGAATAAGTTCAACATTTCAGGCGTTGTATTTACCTTTTCACGCACCACTATAACCTTGTGGATAACATGTGAATCAGTGTGAGGACCAAGTGCCTGCAACACAGCAGCGGTAATGTCTCTCTCTTGGGTTTCAGCGGACAGCTCGTTAAGACACACAGTACATGTAGATTCTGACATCCGGTGAAGTTGGACGCGCACCTGGCACTTGTCAATCAGAATGGGCGAATGTGAAAGAAGTATAGGAAGCTGTTCAGATGCTAAATCTACATAGGCATGATCTTTAGATATGCGCCTACACCATGTTATTTTTGCTTTAAATTCTGTCGTACTCTCTTGCATCAGGACTCGTTTTTCTGCAACAGCCACCATACATTTGTCGTCCTTTGTGGCAGCAACAGCTTGCTTGGCTTGGTCCGAGGTTTCAAAGGTCACACGACCCCACCTGTTACTCTTGCTGTCCTTAAATATCTTACATTCTTTTATTACTCCGAATTGACATAACTTTTGTCTGACTGTGGCTTCATTGGTGTTTTTTCCTGCCTTTTCAATAAAGACCGATCTGTACTCGTCAGGCATTAGAACCTGGGTGACTTCACCACCTGATCCAATGACCACGTTCACAGATTCAAATTGCTGAGAAAGAGGACGTTCATAGTCCTCGTATTGTAAGTCATTCTGCACCAGACAGATAATTGGTTTCAGCAGTTCAATCAGACAAGATGAATCATCTCTTGTTCCAAAGATTTTGATTTCTCCCTTCTCTTTGTCTGCTTCAAGGATTTCTTTATCTTGTAGGTTTTTCAGGTTGCTGAAATTGGGGCCTACAATACACCAAAAAACTCTTGATCCAACATATTCGGTATGTATAAGATGTACTTGCTTTTTCTTCAGTATTTCAGTGTCAAAACAAAGTATACCTCTGGCAACAGCCCTCTGTACTGACGAGTCGTCTACTGGTGTTAGACACATGACAAAATCCCTTGACGTTTTAAGGGCTTGTTCAAAGACTATCCACTGAGGAACAAGGCCCAGTGAATTCAAGACTGACGATGGATGGATGTAGACAAGGTGATCGAAGTTGACAGCATAATAACCAGCTCTCGTGTGTCCCAAGAAATAACAAAGATCGACAGAAAAACATTCAAAAAGAATAGTCTGGAGTATTTTGTCTGTATGCGAAGACTTTTTAAAAGAATGGGTAACATCCAAGCCAAGTTCATATTTGAGTAATGCACAAATTTTATTGACCATTTCCTTAATACTTCGAATAACACGGGTATTAATGGAATTTTGGATGCACCATTCATATTTCTCGTTTTTTGGTTGTTTGTTCCACTCTCTGAAGACATTCATAAGTGATAAGCTGTCTCCACCATGATGGCAGAACTGGAGTTTTTTTAATTCAAACTTTTTCCTTTCAGTTTGGGAAAAACCTCTGTAATATAAAGAACTTCCAACACTACACAAAACCGAAAGTACGACAGATTCATACAGAACACCACACTCCTCTCCTTTTGCTATTATTGGCCAAAGTCTGTTCTGAACTGGAAGTTTGGACAATCTTTTACCAGTTTCGGAAATGTGTTGATCTTTTACAACTTCATTGTTCTCATGTATCTCGATTGCACGTTCAATGTCCAATAACAAAGAAGGGTTATGATTGCTGGTTGCAGTATTATGATGGTAAAAATAATTTTCAAATGACATGAATTTACCAGTAGGAAGTATTGTATCATCTTGATGTTTGTCCCTAAATCTCTGAAACAACAAATTTGTTCCCAATGATATGGACTCGCCACATTCATTGTCTGTTCGTTTCAAATGACCTCCAGTCGTTAATGGTGGTGTTTCGAGATCACGTGTTAGTCTAGAGACATTTTGTTTAGTTATTGTTTTGTTATCTGATTTTGTTACTGCATCAAACAGATAAAGTATTGCATTACAGAATGCAATAAATATGCCCAAATACAGTTTTGCAATAGCTAAACCTAATCGTTTCATTGTTACTCAGTAAAGACATGCAGTCCTTGACTGCAAATGGTAATGAACCTTTCAGTCGTGGATGAAGACTTCAGTACGTTATTCGCTTGGTACGTCATACTTCAGACCAGTCCTAGAAACAGAAAGGAAAGGCATGCTTGTATAATGACATTCACGAACACAATTAGCATATGACTATCAGGTGTACAGTAGTGAAGACAGTGTGGGTGGTGGGTATGTATTTGTACATGTTAGGTGGGCAGTGTTTATCAGATGTTTAGCATACAGTAGTGAAGACAGTGTGGGTGGTGGGTATGTATTTGTACATGTTAGGTGGGCAGTGTTTATCAGATGTTTAGCATACAGTAGTGAAGACAGTGTGGGTGGTGGGTATGTATTTGTACATATTAGGTGGGCAGTGTTTATCAGATGTTTAGCATACAGTAGTGAAGACAGTGTGGGTGGTGGGTATGTATTTGAACATGTTAGGTGGGCAGTGTTTATCAGATGTTTAGCATACAGTAGTGAAGACAGTGTGGGTGGTGGGTATGTATTTGAACATGTTAGGTGGGCAGTGTTTATCAGATGTTTAGCATACAGTAGTGAAGACAGTGTGGGTGGTGGGTATGTATTTGTACATGTTAGGTGGGCAGTGTTTATCAGGTGTTTAGCATACAGTAGTGGAGACAGTGTGGGTGGTGGGTATGTATTGGTACATGTTAGGTGGGCAGTGTTTATCAGATGTTTAACATACAGTAGTGGAGACAGTGTGGGTGGTGGGTATGTACGTGTACCTGTTAGGTGGGCGGTGTTTATCAGAAGTTTAGCATACAGTAGTGGGGACAGTGTGGGTGGTGGGTATGTACGTGTACCTGTTAGGTGGGCGGTGTTTATCTGGTGTTTAGCATACAGTAGTGGAGACAGTGTGGGTGGTGGGTATGTACGTGTACCTGTTAGGTGGGCGGTGTTTATCTGGTGTTTAACATACAGTACTGGAGACAGTGTGGGTGGTGGGTATGTATGTGTACCTGTTAGGTGGGCGGTGTTTATCTGGTGTTTAACATACTGTACTGGAGACAGTGTGGGCGGTGGGTATGTATGTATACATGTTAGGTGGGCGGTGTTTATCAGGTGTTAAACATACAGTAGTGGAGACAGTGTGGGCGGTAGGTATGTATGTGCACCTGTTAGGCGGGCAGTGTTTATCAGGTGTTTAACATACAGTAGTGGAGACAGTGTGGGTGGTAGGTTTGTATGTGTACCTGTTAGGTGGGCAGTGTTTATTAGGTGTTTAACATACAGTAGTGGAGACAGTGTGGGCGGTGGGTATGTATTTGTACATGTTAGGTGGGCGGTGTTTGTCTGGTGTTTAGCATACAGTAGTGGAGAAAGTGTGGGTGGTGGGTATGTATGTATACCTGTTAGGTGAGCAGTGTTTATCAGATGTTTAACATACAGTAGTGGAGACAGTGTGGGTGGTGGGTATGTATGTATACCTGTTAGGTGGGCGGTGTTTATCTGGTGTTTAACATACAGTAGTGAAGACAGTGTGGGTGGAGGGTATGTATGTGTACCTGTTAGGTGGGCGGTGTTTATCTGGTGTTTAACATACAGTAGTGAAGACAGTGTTGGTGGAGGGTATGTATGTGTACCTGTTAGGTGGGCGGTGTTTATCAGATGTTTAGCATACAGTAGTGAAGACAGTGTGGTTGATGTGGGTGGATATACATTTCTGTTGGTAGTGTGATGTGATATGGTAGTCGTGGTGGTGGACATATGTATGTGTTCAAGTTTGTAAGGTGGGACGTTTTTAATGTGGTGATTGGCATGGGTGGATTTGCATGCACGTGTGTGTGTGCTATGTGAATGGGGTTTTATGTGGTGGTTGGTGTTAGTGGATATATGTGTGATATGTATGTGTGTGTGTGTGTCCGTGTGTGTGTATATATGTGTGTGTATGTGTGTGTATATATATATATATATATATATATATATATATATATATATATATATATATATATATATATATATATATACTCTTCAAAAAAAGAAACGCAAAAGGGTACAAATGGGTTATAACTCCGATTTTATGTTTCCTACCGGTTCATGCTTTGTGAATATAAGGTCATTGCATGTCCCAAACACATTCCCACGGTTACATTCGATAAAACGCAGCTACTGTACAATAAAGTTCCAAAATGTGAATATTCGCAAAAACGCAGCCACGTGCAAACCATGTCACCACTGCACGTGCGTTGTCTGCACGTGCAACATGAACACCGACAGTATAAAAGTGAAGGGTGTTCGCTTGCCTGGCCTCTGTATCTGGCCGACAGTTGACAATCCAGGACATGCCACGTCTCAGTGAACCGCAGAGAAACAATGCCATCGGCCGACTAGACGCAGGCGAATCCAGAACGGCCGTTGCCAGGGCATTCCATGTGTCCCCAAGCACCATCTCCAAACTGTGGGACCATTACCAGCAACATGGATCAACACGTGACCTCCCTAGATCCGGTCGACCACGGGTCACTACCCCCGGGCAGGACCGCTACATCCGGGTACGCCACCTTCGGGAACGATTGACTACTGCCACCTCCACAGCCGCAGCAATACCAGGTTTGCGCAGGATATCCGACCAGACCGTACGGAACCGCCTACGTGAGGTAGGAATTCGTGCCAGACGTCCAGTTCGAGGTGTCATCTTAACACCACAACACCGTCGACTCCGACTGCAGTGGTGCCAGATTCATCGACAATGGCCTCAACTGCGATGCAGACAGGTGTGGTTCAGTGACGAGTCCCGATTTCTGCTCCGACGTCATGATGGAAGATGTCGCGTGTATAGGCGTCGTGGTGAACGTTATGCGGCAAACTGCGTGCAGGAAGTGGACAGATTCGGCGGGGGTAGTGTCATGGTGTGGGCAGCCATCTCACACACTGGCAGAACTGACCTGGTCCACGTGCAGGGCAACCTGAATGCACAGGGCTACATTGACCAGATCCTCCGGCCACACATCGTTCCAGTTATGGCCAACGCCAACGCAGTGTTCCAACATGACAACGCCAGGCCTCACACAGCACGTCTCACAACGGCTTTCCTACAGAACAACAACATTAATGTCCTTCCTTGGCCATCGATATCACCGGATTTGAACCCAATTGAGCATCTATGGGACGAGTTGGACCGACGCCTCCGACAGCGACAACCACAGCCCCAGACCCTGCCCGAGCTGGCAGCAGCCTTGCAGGCCGAGTGGGCCACCATCCCCCGGGACGTCATCCGTACTCTGGTTGCTTCAATGGGCAGGCGGTGCCAGGCAGTTGTCAACACACGCGGAGGCCACACCCGGTATTGACTCCAGATGACCTTGACCTTGGTGGTGTGTCCTATCACTTACTCACAATGGACTAGAGTGAATTGTGAACAATCCTGCAACATTTGGTAATTATCGGACTCACCATTCAATAATTAAATCAATTCTCCAAATGTTACGACAATGTGGTTTTGCGTTTCTTCTTTTGAAGAGTATATATATATCCTCTTCAAAAAAAGTAGGGGAACTCTAATAAGAATTTATAATTGCCAAAATTGTAAGGTATATTAGCTGTGGGGAATGGTTATAATATAATAATGAATTAATTGGGCAAACATTACAACCGGTAGTTCAGTATTACAGTAGGTTTTATGACCACCAAAGATCTCGAAGGACGATTGGGGTCAGAAGTGAAATTTGAAAGTTGACGGGTTTTTTTTTTTATCAGTAAATCGCAAATTCAAACAATAAAAATGACTAAAAACAAAACAAAAGATTGACAGAAATAAAGTTCCACGGTGATTAATCGACCTTCCTGGAAATGGTCAAAATCGGGAATACTAGTAAAGAACGTTCAAGTCTGTTTATCAACACACCGAAACACATTCTATAGTTTGCACGTGCATCACGCAGTTGCCCCGTACAAGTGCATGGGGTGTTATTCTCGATTTTGACAATTTCCATTTTGACATGGTGTGATGTGGGTGGATATACATGCGTGATGTTGGTGGATATACATGTGTGATGTAGGAGGATATACACGTGTGATGTAGGTGGATATACATGTGTGATGTGGGTGAATATTCATGCGTGATGTGGGTGGATATACATGTGTGATGTAGGAGGATATACACGTGTGATGTGGGTGGATATACATGTGTGATGTGGTTGACATAAATATGTGCTGTGTGTAGATATACATGTGCTATGTGTGGATATACATGTGTGCTGTGTGACAGTGTGTAGATATACGTATTTGCTGTGTGTGTTTGGGGGGGGGGGGGGTAGGCGTGAAGGTTGATGACGCATGTGGGTGATGCTGTAAACCCATTCACCTATACTGATAATTTCTACTTTCTGTTTATGCTAAGAACTTTGATCTTTAAATCCTTGTATTGTCTGTTATCTCTTTGATATCAATGTCTATATTAGGTCGCTTGGAAAGTCGGTTTGATGATTATCCAGGCTTAGGCCTACCCCCCCAAAAAATCCCCCCAAAAAACAAAAAACCCCAAAACAATTTGGTGTTTCCAGGAACGTGCTGCGATGTTTTTTCCACTCTTTTCACTTACATATTAATAAACAAAAAGGTTGGGTTCTCGGAAATACATTTTGTAGGTCATACTGTTAAAACATTTAACATCTGTTCCTGTGAATAATGAACTATTGTTGCATCTACCTTATACTGGACAGAAACCATACGGTACTCTTTCAATCGTAAGAAGCGATCGTCAGTTATATAGAGCTTCAGCTAGTTTGTATGCACTGTCATTGTATATTTATTAGTTCGATTATTTCGTTTACCATTACATATCATGAACAGTTTGTATTGGTGCATTTATGTATGCATGCTTGCACACAAACGAAGCATAATGCAATATATACTGAACGCGATATGATTTGAACTTGTTTCAATGGCTATCATTCAGTATTTCATTAACTGTGAACTCGTCACTTGCCTACTTCGTATTTGATCGTGCACATGCCTTTGTGCAAAACCAGTCTTCCTTGTAACGCCTGACTGATCACAACTTGTGTTCGGTGAAAAGTGTATAGGTTCTTTTTGGCATCCTGTAATGTACTGTATTACAGTAATGCAATATAAAGTAATATATATAATATAATGTAGTGTAGTGTAGTGTAGTGTAGTGTAATATGTAATATGTATTGTAAGGCAGTTCAATGAAAGGCACATTAATACAGAAATGAAAATAAAGGGCATGTTTTAAAGTCTTACTTAGTGAATTGACGGCAAGATTTACAGACGTTTTAAATTCATTTCAACTTATGTTCGAGCTTCTTAGCCAAGTCAAAATTAGTCGATCATATCAGTGTTTAAACTACGATTTGTCACCAATATCAGGCGTAACGTGGTAACGTGGTAACTTCGGCCTGGTAACTTCGGACCCGAGTAATCTCGGCATCAGGTAATTTCGGACCGGTAAGCTCGGCCTCTGTATTAATGAAAGCAACTTATATCTGGGTTATACGCAAACGAAAGTTTGTTGTTCAACAACCTAATATTATTATTTCAAGATGAGTTTGTTATTTAATTAAACATTATTATATATTCATTGTACATTTTGTTGTGTATATTTTGTTTA